>NW_020653852.1:17628414-17652843 GCF_003589595.1 Hyposmocoma kahamanoa | reverse complement strand
TTCACAAAAAATAATTGAATATCAATTCAATAAAAATTTAATTAATACAGTGAATAGCGACATCACTCGCCAGGACTGGTAGCTGTAAAGGTACTAACTGGGTGATAAATCTGTAATAGATTTCTCATAGATGGCGCTACGACTAAAAAGTCGTTGAAAGACCAAGTACAAAGACACGACGCAAGCACATAGAAAAATTCGTGAGGTCCGTTGGTTCATTCAGTGGCTTAGTTGGTATAGCGTCTGGCACGGTATGCAAGAAGACATCGGTTCGAATCCGACCGGATCGAAGGAATTTTTTCTGAGTGTTCGATCTTTGCATTAATAATTATAATATACATTATTTGTTTTATGTAATTCTTATTATTAAAAAAAGAAAGTTCCCAATTCGATTGTATTTTATAGTTTGTATGTTACGCGGTTGGTAATTTGTGAACCGATTTTGGTGATTCTTTTTTTTTGTTGGAAAGAGGGTGTCTCAGTATTAGTCCCATTTAAATTTGAAGAAAATATTCCTATACTACTACTTAGAGGTATATATAATAAACAAATCTACGGGTCGCAAACTAGGGGTGAATCCAGTTTCGCGCACTTTCCGGTAACCGATTGCAATAAAACTTGTCAAATAGATTTAATTCCACGAATTTTTGAGGTCTTTTTTTTTTAATAAAACAGTTATAATGTCGTAATAAAGATTTGTGAAATTTATCTTTTTACTTACGTTACGTGTAACGTGTCCGCAAATCGACATCCAGGCAGCTACTTATACTACTGTCATGTGATAAAACCACTTTTGACGTATCTTCAAAGGTGCTTTTATCACATACAGTAGGAAAAGTTTGTCACGGCATGACTTTTGACTGACATTTGATTTGATTTTAACATTCACAGATTGACTAGTCGAGTTACCACACTTACTCGTATTACAGCGCAAACAGAAAGGCTTTATGTCCAGGCAATAAAAGCGAAAGAGTGCGAGTGGAAGCGAAACGCTTTTTTCACTTTTATTACATTGACTTAAAACTATATGCGATGCCGTCTCGATAAGTGTATTGACAAACCGTCACGCAAGAAACCTGTAAATATCAGTAAACATTGAATAGTGAACTAACACTAAACAGTGATTTTTTTTACTTATTACATTGCTGTATTTACTTATTCATGGAAAACCAACAGCTCCTCACAGGTAATAAAAACAGGAAAAGAAAAATAAAACCCTTTACAATATTTCTTAACAACATGCACTTAATATATAACAACCCTTTACCTGCGCTACTCACAGTTTATTCCATAACGTTAATAGAATGTCCGTGAGTTTAAACTTTAGCGCATCAACATTACACTTGAATATATCAACATCTAGTAGTATTTAGAATTTGGTTGATTTTATTATAAATAAACTCATTCACACCTCTACAGAATTCTCTTCTCTTCTATCTTTCTGATGAATTATGTGTTTTCGAGATAAACTGGTGTTGTACAAAGCAATCAATGTCAAAAATTACGTCTACGTAAAGTATAAAGTAGAGTTATATTTCATTTATTTTTTAAATCTAACAATATATCTAAGTTGTAACCTGATGTCATTAAGTGTCAATCATCTATTAATTATTAAAGAGTCCGACACTGTATTTTACTGCGGCACTGAATTACTTAACTAGTTCCATCATTGACAGCTTCGTGTCTACAAACTACCACTCATTTCTTGAATGCAGTCTGAGTTGCACATAACTTTAAACGTACATAATCATTGTATTATACAAAACGTTCGAAGACAATAGAACAATTGACAATCAGTGCTATAATATTTTGATACAATTAAAGGACGTGTCACGGCCTGCGTCATACTCGCGTGTCGTAGTTTGTATTCGAATTTCAAATTCAAAAACTTTTTTGACCGAAAAACACAAATGAAAAAAAGGATTTCTAAATTCAATATAATATACAAAACACTTTATTTTTGAGCATTGGCTACAAAGCCCTCGGCTTAAAAAAAAAGGTTCAAGAAACTAAGAAACTCAAATGTGTGAAAATTACAGCCTTAAAAAACGTTGCTATTCAATAGTGGTATAACATTCTAGATTTTTTTCTTGATTTTATTGGCTCCCCGCGTATGGCGTTTTAGTCTTCGTTCTTAATTAATTAGTAATTAGCGTAATTTGTAGTACAGTAAAGTAGACGTTATTCGTAGACCTCGTATTCTGACCGCCTGTATGTACTATTTTTTAATAGTAAACATAGTTAGTTGAAATGCCGTCGCCGGACGAAGCGAACGCGGGTGGACAATGTGACGTACTCATTATCGATATAGAATCTGGTGTTGATACTGTACTAAATATTGACAAAGACATACCAGTGGTACATAATAATAACAAGGAGGAGAAAAACGTAGTTATGGATGGTAACGGTAAGTATTTATTATTCTTTTTTTAAATATTTTATTAATAAATTGCATTAACTTACCAACATAATTTGCATATTTTCAAAACGTCATATCATTCTTTGTGTGATAATAATAAACATTATAAAATTTATTTTTTTTACCTACCGTGTTTACGTAGACATATTTTAAAATGAAATTGAGTATAAATAACTAAAAATTTAGTTATTTATACTGACTTTGTGAAGACGAGTGTCAAGAACAGCCAGTTTATTTTTATTCCTCGTATTAATGTCTGATAACGACTTCACGCATTTCTTAATTCATGTCTATCACTATTTTTATTAAAAAATTGTTTTCATTGACATATTGCTCCTCCAGTGAAACATTGACTTAACTTACATTTCGAGTTCTTAGGTTTTCGAGATTGTTATACACATAGGACATGAAACTATTTTTCCGGATTTAAATCGCATATATTTTTTCGCATATGTTTTTTTCAAACACTGACTCAGGTGGTACAGTCTTCAACCAGTTATGTCTAATATGAATGCAAACCACCCTATTTTTTTCACTACAGTTACAATAGTTATTAATTAAATACATTATTTTTAATTTTACAAAGAAAACATTCCAATTTACGCTACATAAGTTTTAAAAATTATTTGATTGAATGTGTTTTTATTAAGTTCAATTTATTATTAATTTATAATAGAAATTAGAATAAACTAAAACATATTAATTAGTACTGCAGTCTGATGCCTGTTTGGGATTTTTCATCAGAGGAAATACTGGATCCCAAACTAGTGGTGCGGAGAAACCATCTTCCTTGTTGCAATTAGGATATTTTTTAATTTCAATGGCCTCTCGCAGCATCCTGGGTAGATAACGGACTTCTTTTGCAAGGACCTGGGGTTTGTCAAACTTCATTGAATGTTTAAGTTTATCCATGACATGCTCGCAGACTGCAGACTTGTTTACGCGACGGTGTTTGACATCAGCTATATGTTCTTCGACGCGGATCCAAATACTTCGCTTCGTTTGTCCAATATAAGAGAGACCGCACTCACTGTCAAGCTTATAAACTCCTGCATCCTGTAAGGGGATGTTACATTTCACGGGTCTCAGGAACTGAGAAATCTTCCTCAGGAGCTTGAAATAGGTCTTGATAGATGCACGGCTGAGGACTCTTCCGATCTTGTCTGTAACACCGCTCACGTAAGGCAAAATGGCAGGTCTTCCCTCGACTGTTGGTGGTTTCACACGGGGCCTGCGGCATTAGCGTGGAATCTTCAACTTATTCGCATGTAGGACTTGCTTTATATGCTGAAGTTCCCCTGTCAGATGATTACTGTCGCAGACACCATGTGCTCTCTGAAACAAAGATTTGCCGACGGTAGCCAACTGACTAGGATGATTATGAATGAATTACCATTGAGATATCTATCTGTATGGGTTTTCTTTCAAAATACAGTAAAGCCTAAGGTGTTATTAGGATTTCTTTTAATTAAAACAAAAAATTATGTTGAGTGTGTGCGTTATTTATTTTATCTAAGAAAGCTAAAGTACCACAATTATCTTGTTCCATAGTAAATTGGATCTTAGTACTAAAATAATTATGATGGTCCAAGAAAGAAAGTATGCTATCTTTAGGTAATATTGTGAAAGTATCATCAACCTAGCATATCGAATAGCAAATCGGCTTAGCTGGGGCCATGGGTAAAATTCGCTCCTTGAAGTCTTCCATGAACATATAGGCAACATCGGGAGATACCGGGAAGCCCATCGCTCCCGTCGATTTGTAGGTAGAATTCATTATTCCACTATAAATAGCCTGATGTTAGGCAGTGTTCTAATAATTCTTCATATTAAATGGACATATTATGTTCCCTTAGCTTTCTACGTACAATTTCAATGCAGTCTTTTAGGTTGGTAAACAGCGACTGAACATCAAAACTGACCATGGTGTCATCATCAGTTAACCGTAGATCTTTGATTCCACTAATGAAATGGTCTGAATCCTTCACATGTGTAGAAGTGTCCTTACATTTTACAGAAGTTAACTTACATTTTGTAAAATTTACATCAAATGAATTAAAAGTTTTGTATTTAGGGCTACTGAGTACATTGAAGATCTCGTAAATGTTATACTATTTCAATACGCATTACGCCCTCTATAAAAAAATGAAGGAATGCATAATGCATCTCTGTTTTTCGGTATAAATTGTATTTTAAAAATGGTTTGGAATCAAAATTGTTTGAAGTTAAGTGAGTACTACAATATTAAATTGTACCCTTGTTAAAATAAAGCCACACGTGAAAAATGCTTATATCACATGAAAATCATTCAAATAACACGAACTACGTCGAACAAATTATGTATATAATAAATAATATGTGAAATTTTATAACTCTACTAAGCATATAAATGAAAAAAGATAAGGACTGATTTCCTTCCTAAAATCTTTACACATCTCCTTAAAAATTTTAATTTTCAAAGATGTGACGATGCGAAATGAAGATACCATACTAATCATATTTAAATTAGAAGAATAATTACTTGCAACATTTTTTTATAAAAAAAACCGACCTCAAAAGTTCATGGAATTGTATTTATTTGTCAAGTTTTATTGAAATCGGTTACCGGAAAGCGCGCGAAACTGGATTCATCCCCTAGTTTGCCACCCTTAGAGGTGGAAAATTTTCTTAAAATTTAAATAGGACCAATACTGAGATACCCTCTTTCCAACAAAAAAAGAATCATCAAAATCGGTTCAGAAATGCCTGATAATCGCGTAATATACCTACATGCAAAAAATGCACCTTTTTTGAAGTCAGTTAAAAATATATTCACTTTGTAGTTTTACTATAAAAAATGCTATCGGTTCTACTAACAACAACGTTTTAGTATAGGTACGTAAATAAACTTTGCCATTATATGAAATTATTTGTATACGAGTATATAGTTATATCATATGAATTATATAATGTAGCCTGCCGTGACCATGATCCCTTTAAAGAACCCTGAACGTTCATTTATTTGAAAGAAAACATACTCGATTTAGATCCGAAAGTTTCATTTCTATTGTGAAGCATTCACGAAAATTTAATGTACTGTTACATTAACATGAACTGCTTTTATGTGTATGCCATAAAAAATAGTAACAAATAACTTGTAACAATTTATTTTAAACATCTAAAATTAAATTATTTAAAATTTTGACGATAATGAGCTCTATATGTTACAACATAAAATATAAAATTCTGAATTAAAGTATCTTTACCTTTTTTACGTCTAAATTGTAAGTTGCATCGATTAGTGTTAAAGGGGACATTATGACATAGTATATAATGATTGTTGATCAATAAGAATAAGCGACACATATAACAAATACCACAGATCTGATATACGTAGACGAGTTACATTTATTATACCATGCCTACGGTTCATTTATTTACCATCACTGTTCCACTTTCACAAAAAGACTGCAAAATCTCTCTAATGATCTCTTTTTTGGGCCCATGTGAATCCAATCGTAAACAAAGCTGTCCATATCATTGCGCCACCTTCTAATACTAAGGCTCAATTTATATTGCGGCGAACGGAATGGAAGCGAATTTTTGTAACGATATTGTTACATAGCATAATGAACTTTACCCTACCTATCAGTAGTCCAAAATGAAATTTTCCAGAAATAACGTTTGGTCGAAATTTCATAACTTGGAAAGTAATTTTGAGAGGAAAATGTTTTTTTCTTTTAAAGCTAACTTAACCTAACCTTTTTTTTTATTACCCTGAGGAAAATGCGTCACGCATTCCCCGCCGCTGGGAGACGGCGGGGATATGCGGTACTCTCTCCTGGGGACTATGTCGATCCCCAAGAGCATACCCACTAAAAACCTCACGGTGTTCCTGCGCGCACCTGGCGCCGGAGCCGCGGGGTCCCTTTCAGATGCTACCGCGACTCCGGTGGTGCTGGTCCGCATTTGGGCGGACCCCTACACCATCCCCCCCTTAATCATGGGGGGCTACCTGCACGGAGATGCCCCGGAACATTTGGGGCATCTACCGGCGGCGGAGGCCTGTGCAATGCAGGGGCAGGGTCTCCCAACCCCGCACCCTGCTGGCCTCCGCTGATGGGACGCAGGCGGTCGGCGAAGAGCCGTTGCGTACGTCCTCTCCGCCGACGCCGAATGGGGTCCGAGAGGGCGCTGTCTTCGCGGACCCGTTCGGCTGTCGTGCGAGGACGTGATGTCGCAGAAGAAGACCATCGCCTGCCATGACCTCTCGCTTCCCAACATGGCTTTAACTATGCTGGACAGTGAGAGATCTCGTCCCACCATCTCTACGAGATCCCGGCGCTGCTGGCTCCAGGTCGGGCACACCTCCAAGGTGTGCCTCGCCGAGTCTGTAGCAGCGCCGCACTCGTGACACTCCGGGGTCGCCTCCCTCCGTGCGATCTTGTGCAGGTAGTCACCGAAACAGCCGTGTCCGGTGAGTACCTGAACAAGACGGTAGGTTAGGGCCCCGTGCCTCCTCTTTCTCCAATCGGCGAGTAATCTGGCCGATCGGAGAACTTAACCTAACCTAACCGAACATAATCGTGTCTTTGCGATAAACATTCAACATATCCTGAAAGAACAACTTTCGGGTTTCGGTGTAATGAAAATTTGAACAAACGTTATTTCGTAGGAAATGAAACTATTTTTCCGGATTTAAATCGCGTACATTTGTTGACCATGACTCAACCGTGACCGTGGGACCTGTAAAGGGCCCGAACGTCGGTTTGTTTGAAAAAACAAATATACGCGATTTAAATCCGGAAAAATAGTTTCATTTCCTATGTGTAACAATCGCGAAAACCTAAGAACTCGATAAACGTTACTTCGGATAAAAAAAATTCTAGTTTGTGATAGGTTACCGAACTTTATGGTCAATAATCGTGAACGTACAAACTAGATTCGAGGCAAAGTCTTCCGCGGAATGCGCTAGCATTGTCGAGCGTATCTAGTTTGTACATACGTTACACAATTGACCATTCTTCTTCCATTCCGTTCCGCCGCAATATACATTGAGCCTTAAGGTGAAGTGGAACCCAAAATAAACTTATTTCTATCACACGCAAAACCGGTTTAAATTAGTTAATAATGAAAACAAAAGATACCGACAGTAAATCTAGTGAACTATGGGGCCCGAAACGAATGAATAAACTTCGCTCGATAAAAAAAATTGCAAAGTTCTGCAAAATTATAATTTTTTTAATACGTTCATCCGACTGTTGTTAGAGATATATTTTTTAAATCTCTCCCGCGAGCGAAAATTATTCTTATCAGTAAAACTGAAACTAAAGAAGGTACTTATTTAAAAAACCGCTTATAGGCGGTTGTAGATTTCGTTTTGCTGATTCCAGATAATATTAATAACTCAATTACGCTAAAAATGTCGTTTACATTGTTTATGATAAGGACGGACGACCGGATAAAACTGGATATATAAAACCGGTTGGAAACAACCGGTTAATTTTGATCATATACTTGTTTATCGTTCATTAATTAATCGGTTAATAATAAGCACGTTTTAAAAAGGCGTTAACCGATAATTAATCTAAAACCGGTTTCAATAAACGCTCGCTGCCACAATTTTCCAATTTCCTCTCACTTATGCCATGCTTGGCTGAGAGAGAGGGTGAAAGCAGTACACACACACAGTTGTTCGGACGCACTCTCGCTACTCTCTCACTAACGCCTATCCATGCAGCACAAGAGAGAGAGAGAGAAAGTCTCTTTATGAAGTGATACTGTGTGTCATGTGTGTCATTTATGTCACACCAAATGTTTTTTTTCACATTCTTGAAAAAATACATGATAAAAAAAATGCAGCGCCCTGGTTTTTTTATAAATTTGGTTTTTTTTTCGAAAAAGTAAAATGGACTAACAGAAATAAAATAAGACACTAACTATTGTTTTAAGAATATATATGTATATGTGAATATATATACAACATGTTCATTAAAATCAATTACCATAATAATTATAACAAAAATTTATTATTTAAGGGATATGTGCGATGTGGAAAAAATATTGATATCGCTCTTAGATAAATAAATAAATAATGTTTTTCATCAGTAATCATCAAAGTAGCAATGCAACAGCAATCGATAGATTTTTTAAAAAAGATAAAATGTTAGAATCCCCGCATTTTCCCCACATAGCGTCATTCCCACAAAATGCCCTATCGAGTTGAAATTCCCCGCAATTTGGGGAATTCGCCACAAATTGACAACACTATGAGTGTCGCCCATTTATTTTGAGGAATTTATATAAGAAGAATAATGTTAACAACAAAAGAGGAAATGTAGTACAAAAATACAATTGTCATATTTTTATTTTCATACTTTTTCGTTTTTTTCATGTATTTTTTTAATGTTTTTTTTTCACCTCAGAAAAGAAACGGTTTTTTAACAACAATAAACTCTTAAGGATTGAGCCTTAGCTCAATTTATATTCCAGCGGAACGGATGGAATTCTCGCGCATGCTCGAGAATGTTCGCGCATTCGGAAGCGGAAGATTTTGACTCATATCTAGTTTGTACATTACACTATTCACCATAAAGTTCATTATTTCGCATTAGTTCGCTTCCATTTCGTTCCACCGCAATACAAATTGAGCCTAATAGTAGAAGCGTAAGTAATTAGGTAGACCGCCTGACACAACAACAGCTTATTATTGCTATATTACATTTAAACGTAAGGTTTTTTGACATGGAAGAATACCAAACAAATTGTCTTCGCATTATATTGGTTTAACTAGTTTCCTAGCTTACTGATTTGTTACATAAATTATGATAATGACGTTATAATTAAGAAGAAATTAAAAGAAAAAAAAATATTTTATTATTATTACTTGTTAACGGAAAGTTAGTGTATTGTAATAAACCGGATTCGTCCCCTAAATTGCAATTTTTTTCCTCAATTTTGAATGGGACCACTATCTGAGGTCTATCTATTCAAAAAAAAAATTCTTTCCCAACAAAAAAAAATTTCAAAATCGGTTCACAAAATAATGTCGGAGAAATTGCGTAACATACACAAAAAAATACAGTCGAATGGAGAACCTGCTCCTTTTTTGAAGTCGGCTAAAAACTTCGTTTTAATAATTTTCTTACTATGAAACGCGTTGTGTGCCCGATTGTGGAACGATTGCGGGATGAAACGCGTGATTTATATGGGTGTCTGACATCGGACGTAGATAAAGCTACTACGAAAAGCCATTTTGACAGGATTTTGACACGTGTATCGGACATCATAACCTCAACACGTCATACGAAATATGAAGCAACGATCATCGTTTTAGCTTCGTATACCGGAAGTAACGACGAGTCGAAGATCGTGATTTGACACAAGTAATTGCGTATACCTCACTCCGAAACGCCAAATGACAGCTTCCGTGTCGTATTTTGACAGTATTTTTGTCGTAGAACTGACATAAAACCTTAGAGGATGGAAAAAAACAATAAGCATAAAACCAACGATAGCTCGAGCGGTATCGTTTGTACATCGTTTGTGTAAAAAAATCGTGAATACTGTTAGTTGTGGAGGCGCTCGGACAAGAAATACGTGAAGATGAAGTAGAGAGACGACGTCAAAGGAATGGCAGTTTATTGATATCGCTTACTGATGGCAAAGTTGTAAACGATTACCGGGTCGCTGCGAGAATTTTGTATAATCTTTTTGAGGATGTACCTAACACGCAGGGTGTTCAAAAATATTCTAGATTTGTTGACCCACCACCACCAAGAAAAGTTGTTTCTCTATCTGCAAATGTGGTTTGTTTGTCAGATTGCACATTATGTTCATTCGTAAGCTTGTCTTAAATTGTGTCGTACACAAAGTGGTAGAAACTTCAGTAAATAAATATTTTTTTTTTACTGACAAACTGCGCTTTGTCTGTGAGGTAGCTATCAATATATGAACAAAGATGGCCCTGTAATAGTGTAATGCGTTGAAATAACAAATCGTAAATTGCCCATGTATTTTCTATACATGGGCAACTCAACTCAACATATTATGTTGAGTTCAATATGTAACGGAATCCACACGTACGAAATTGCGAGTGACGCCATCAAGAGATTGAATGGCCTGAAATAATTTCTAGTATTGTAGAGCAACTTGTGTTTGAATTTTTAAGTAGTTGTGTATTCAATCATATAGTAACGACTCATACCTATGTAAAATATGTAATTTGCACTTGATGTAACGATGGAAAATGAATAAACGAGTGAACACAATAAACTTTTTTATTTTAATAATTATAAAACACCTTAATGCTGCAACTGCTGCTGCTATCAAGTTAAGTACAGCTGCCTGGAGAAGAATAGAGAAAATAGGCCCAAGAGACTATACCCAAATACATAGATTGAGCATAAATTGATGAGCGTCACTTTTTAGAGATTATAAATAAGAACAAAGATACATAATCTAAAAACATACCTTCTGCTAGCACTTGCTGGAGCTAGTCTTGGTGGAGCCTGCTAGCCCGTAAACAATATAGTGATTAATTTATTTCCCTTCAGATCTTGTAGCAGACAACTACGTCAATATATTGATGCTTCTGCATGAACTCTCGGAGCATTTCAATTTGGTCAGCAGTGGCGTGCACATTCAACTTGTTTTCTAATATTCTTAAAATAAATTATGTTCTAGTGGCGTGTATTTGTCAGACTTTGTATTTTTCTGTATGTTGGAAATGAACCAATTTTTATCGTATATAATTCGCGTGTATTTATATTTTCAAACAAAGCTCTAATGCTACTAAAAAATAAATTATATGATGATGACATATTATGAATGACATGAATCTTTGTAACAACTACTGTGATAGTCAATGTTAGAATTTTGTTCAATGATGTGGTTCACGGCTCCGGTTTTTTTACCACGTTTACCAGTATTATTCAGTTACCACGCTTTCACGTACATTAATGGCGAATTCTATTTACTAGGCAACAACATTTAAATTCCTCTGAACAATACAACCGCGCGGTCGCTGCGTAGGTCAATCACAAGCCAGATTCGGCCGCGCGCCCGCGATTCTCATTTAAGTTAAAACGTAAAGTTAAATAAAGAGCGTACTTTGCCATGACAGTTAGTACGCGGTCGCTACGCGGCGGCAACGCGGTCTCGTGTCATAAATGCGCTTTTGTTGACCTGGACGTAAAGCAAGCCGATTTCCGCGTTAATTAGCATGGTGTCTCCCTAAGACGCGCTACAATATTATTTGGCATATAAATATGTATAGCGTCTATACTAGTGACAACTTATCAAAGTCTAAAGGTAACTTAATAACGTGAACGTGTAATATATCTGTTAATCAATCAGAATGAGTAGCACATTGCAGTACTGATCAGATATCAAATCAATGATTGTTTATGGTAAGCTTTTAATCTTATGAGGGTTACTTAGAGATAGTATCGTTAGTGCAGATAGCCACCACGTAACATCAGGGCGCCAAATAATGTCATCGCCGCCTCGTCGCGGAGTGGGAGTTCCACAAGAGGGCATGATGAATATCCTCGAAAACATGCCTAGAAGAACAAGCTGTGATTTTGGCAAGAGAAGGAGAAGGAATTACACTCTGTTGAAATGTGTTAAAGCCGGGCACTGTGGAAATAATGAGGCGTGGACGTGCTAAGAACAATGTGAATGTGCGTGCGGCGGAAATTGAATTGGGTCTTGATGCTTAATTCGTTTATTATAATTTGTGCCAAGAAATTCTCAACAAATATAGTCATTCAGTAGTATCTTAAAATGGATCACAAAATAATAGTTATTTGTTATGGAAGGCTGCAAAGATGTTGTGGGTCAAAAATTGAAACCTGAACGTAGCGAGGGTTGCAAGACAGGAGACGCGAACGAAACACACAACTTTTCAACTCACTGTAGCGAGGAAAATGGTGGATGAAAAAAAACAGTTGAACTATAACAAATCAGTATTATTCATTCATATATCAAAAATTAGTTATCGTTGTCAATTTAATGTCAACAATAATAAGAATAAAATATGCCAACGGATTTATATTACTTAAATAATGTATAACAAATCGCGAATTGAACATGTCATGTTTTTTTTTAATCGAAAGAAAAAGTTGCCACAGTCCATGGTCAAATTCGAATTTTAAAAACCTTTCCACGCTACCACTACTACACTCGAGAAAGAAAGCCTTTCTGAGCTAGTGAGGTGAAAAATAAATTAACGTAAGTGTCGAACGAGGCAGAGAGACGTTTAGGAATCATAGAGTTTTATTTTAAACCGTAGCTGTAATCTAAGGGGTATCTTTCTAGCACACTCGTTACTAAATTATTTCTATTTTTCTTTTACATTATTTTGTACTTAACTTACTTTTACGTTGTTTTGTAATTTACTAACAAATTATGGACCATTCAAAAAAAAATTATTTAAAAAAAACAAAAATCTTTTATTTTTCTTTTTTTTAAGATACCAAGTAACCAACAAATCATGCGCCTGGTGTTTAACACCAGGTGCATGATTAATAATAATAACGGTATAACGGTGCTAAGGACAGGTGTGTCGCTTAAGTTCCAGTGCCACTAAGAGCTTTAAATCGCAAAGATCTGAATTGGCACTGTCCGTGCGCCCGTCATTTTGAGTCATAGGTTGTTAAGTCCCATAGCCCTGTAATTTCACGGCACCCTTAGCGCCCAGTTACACGAGGGGAAAGTTTTCGCGCGGCCGCCGCGCGGCGACCGCCCAGTTACCACGCTTTCATGTATATAAATGGCGAATTTTAATTCTATTTACTAAGCAACAACATTTAAGCAAAGTAGAAAACGTCGCGACGCGTCATGTTTTTCCGCATATTCATCTCTATTTTTAAGTCATCATTATCATTCTCCCATTATTAAGGTGCAAATTTGTGTCATGCAATTATGGAAACGCGCGTCGACACACGACGACGCGACTGTGATCCGGGCGCACTAATGCGAGCGTAGTTGAAAAACAGGAAGCGACAAGACGCTTCGACTCTGCACCAGTGTGAGTTGAGCCTAAGACGCATGCGGTCGTTGCGCGACGGTAAAGCGGACTCCGCTCTTCAACCGCGCGGCGACCGCCGCGGACTCCGTCTGGCGCCTCAGCGCGATGAAATTTGAACGCGGTAATGCTCACATTATTGATTGGCGGCAGAAACAGGTAAAGCGGCAGTACTTCCCTGAATGATCTGTTTTCAGTCACTTCATCAACTCATATACAACCCTCAAGTAAGCACAGCTCTTCTGTAAGTTACTTTTTTCATGATTCCCAGTGACAGGACGGACAAGTCATGCCTCTTACAGTACGCCTGTCCATATCAAATGCCACTCAGAGTTTTCATTCGCAAGTCTCAAAATTATTGCTGAGTGCTATTGCTATTGATACCGCTATTATACCGGACTTAAGAGCTGTTTACGAAATCTGTTAGACCTTTAGTAAAAGGGCCTAATTCGTCTTACGATCATTTGTTGACCGTTAAGAATCTTGAAGCATCTAGTCGATCCATCAAGTTAATTACCGCGTCATAGATATTACAATATAAAAAACACCTGCCGTTCACTTCCATTATCATTGAAGCTATTGTATGCGCCAATATAAAATTCCCATTAATTACAGCGTCTCACTGTTTTCTTGTTTGTATGTAATTATAACTTACGTTTGTACGTAAATAAATTTCTCACAATCATTAAAAAAAATTCACGCAAAACTAATTAAGTAATAATTTGTACATGCAAATAAAATATTATCAGACTTAGATGATTTAAATTTGTCAGAACGAAGATACATTATCTGCCCGGTTTCATTTCATATATATCTATGGTTTCAACTCATCTCCTACGGGCGGAGTTTTGCGACAAATTCAGTTTTACGGATCAATGGCAACCGCTTCAGAAGCTTTAAATACGATCTCCTGGCCTGTGCATTCAGTCCCTGTGCGCCCGGTAAATTTTATTCAAAAAATAATACATACTAAGACTGTACTATTGAATACAAAAGTGTAAAATAGCATGAGCGAACATAAATATAAAAGTTACATATCTTCTTCCCTTCCCTTCGAAACCGTAATGCAATGCAATAATTCTCACATTACTGCTTAACAGCAGAAATAGGTTAGGTGGCAGTACTTCCCTGGACGAACTCTTTCACAAGGAGCTCTACTGCTACTTAAATGTAAAATGAATTTTCAAGGAACAAGTATTTTACTAGTTTAACAGTCTTGACTTTACGTTATCAGTCTTCTTTCTTCTGCTACGTCCATGCTTTGAAAGAAAAACAAACTGCGACACAAACTATGCGATCACTGACATTAAAAAAGTTGTTAATAAAATATTTGTTTCGCACCGGCGGAACCGCCATTTTGGTAATTTTTATTACACTACTTGAAGAACCCTAAACATTTCACAGTTTTGTCGCTAAAATAAATCTTATCTGAATTGTGAATCTTTTCGTAAACAGCAGGTAATTACCTATCTTATCAAAATCAAAAGCCACCAATACGAAACATATAAAATATAAAAATGTTTGTTATGTTGTTTCAGTTCAGGTACCTACGTAGTCTTATTTTCGGGATCGTAAGTAGATTTTTCGAAACTATAACTTAACTAGACAACTGGCAGAGTTTGTTGCCTGTCGTTTAATGGGTGATCTCATACATCCATTAGTTAGTCTATATCTTTACCTACATCGAAGCAGGCCCCCCTTACAATACCCCTTTCAATTTAGTCGAGTATTACTTATTTCACAGTCATTGTTTGGGACGGAGAATGACCGTAGACCTCCAGCGTCGGCTTTACCTACGGTGCCATGTGTGCGGTGCACACGGGGGCAGGAACTTAGGGGGCACCGAGCGCCACTCGCGACGTTTCCAAAGAGCCTATGTCACGTAAACGGGCTATCGCTTCCCAACATCCTTTATAATCGCACCATTTGCACCCGAATTTCCCAATCACTGCAAATATTACTCTAAGTATTCCATTTTGATTGCGTGTCTACTAGATGGCGCCACGATGACGTCGAAGCTATGCACCACAGGAACTTTCCATTCCAAGCTGCAAGTACATTGAGATGTACCTTGGTTGTTATGATTAACTCTACAATCTCACTTGTATGGTGCGGGGATCTGCAATTGCACATTATTTTGTCACCTGTCGAGTAAATTCCATCGAGACGGATAACACAGATCGCTGAAACCACCACGATGCACATGTGCAATGCTGCAAGCCGATTCTAACAAACTCATAGAAAATAAGGAGAATAGTATAATATAACGGTTTTCAAAAAGAAAATTCAAAAACTATAACACACAATTTTTTTTTTAAATCTTATTTGTGGCCAACAACAAACTATTGTGGGATAAAATAAATGCAACAACAACAGGCACATTAGCGAAAACCTTATTATTTATATAGAAACACTTGTCGTAAAGAAAAAACTCGTAACGTACAATTCACCTATCTTCAGCGACGGCGCTGGGACGGATGAGAGGGATGAGTTCACGTTTTGACAGGTTAGTAAAAACCACTTGGATCATATGATGCAGTTGTCAGTTGCGTGCTAGAGTCCATTCTTTTCAATTTCAAATTATGCCAACTATGCATCAACTATGTCACTTTGTCCATATATGTCATTTTGTACGTATTTCCTTAATATATATCAGTTCCATTGTAATCTAAACTATAGCATACATGTCCGGACAAGCGCAGCGCTACTAGAAGCCGATTCAACAAATATGAACGGTATTTTTGCCTCTTTAACGCAATCTGCAGTTCTCTCGTCATTCCGCGTAACTCGTAATTTGGAACATAATATTCGTACTACTGCGTTATTTATTCGAAAAAAGCATGATAACTGAAATTGTCCTCTTTTAAAAAGCAATGAATCAAGCCGGGGACTAATGTAGATTAATGTGAACTGATTTACAAACAATCTATTAAATAAACGAAATCACATTCCACTTGCCCGCAAAGATAAACATTGAACTGATAACTTAAAAGTCTCACATTTTACATAACAGTTCAATAGAAATTGTGAGGCTTCAAACACGTGAAACAAATATATTTTATGTAAGAAGTGTTGGTCGTTGTGGTCAATATGATTGAGTTGGACAATTTGATCTTGCATTTGGAGGATCCGATGAGTTATTACAACAATGGCTATGAGAACGGTGAGTACCTTTTAAATTTGAAATCTATTTGCTAAGTTTTAGTTCAATTTCCGAAAGGTCAAGTGAGACCCAAATCCAGGGAGCCTATTCCCGTTCTTGGTCCGACATTCGTCTGAAACAATTACTTACTGTGAAATAAGTAATATTCGACTAAATTAAAAAAAACATGATGCGAATGAAGCTGCATACTTGACATTGTCTTTTGATTTTTGTCGATTATTACTTAATTGACAGTAATTGTTTCAGACTAATGTCGGACGGAGGATGGCAGTAGACCCAAAGACGTTTTGAAGCATTTTGACCACATGCTAAATCAGTTTATCGACATTAAAAATAGTAGTAGTAAAATTGTTTGTCCTTAGGGACAGGCTAAGGCGTCTAAATGGCAATGCTACCAGATCTTAGATTGTAAATTTTCACAAATCGTTATATTTTATCGGTGGCCATTTTGAAACTCCGACATTCAACTTGTTTTTTAATTGATAACGAAAACAGAAGACACCGGTAGTGACCTATAGAGCCCCAAACACGATTGACTAAACTTTGCCCAATGTAAAAAATCACAATTTTTCACTTTTTAATGCGTTCATAATTATATAGATAAATCAGTTTGAATGAATGAAAGATAATTGAATAAATTTGTGTTTCGTAATATATACCATCGGGCTTAATTTACAATAAGAGAGTATATTTTCCTTGTAAAAGGCAAATGTTTAAACATCGAGATGAAACAATTTAATTTCTACGCATTTTTTTTTTATAAAAAGTAAGTGCTCATTTGACCTCCATCTCACCTGATGGAAAGTGATGATGAGGTCGACGATGTTGCACGCACACCTAAATAATACCTATTCACTCTCGCCTTGAAAAGGTCCAATTTATATATTCCAATTTATATAGTTTTTTATTTATATTAATGACTAACTTACCCCATGCACATGAGATAGTGTAGTTTGCTGATGATACTTCTTTATTATTTAAAGATTTTAAAGTAAAAGAGCACCAATGTGTCTCCGATGACATGAACCATGCTATTTACGTAACATACTTGTTTACTGTAATTAATGAATATTTACACTTCAACGTGTGTAAAATTTACACTACAAAGACAGTCACAACCATCTGTAGGAAAAGAAAAATTGAACCTTATACAGAATTATTTTGTATAACATGGATTTTATTTGTTTGATAGCTATTTAGGGACTCCATTGCAATATGGATGGATATTGCAATGGAGTCCCTAAACAGCTAAAACTGACAAAACGTCTCAATTCAACAGTGTAAACAATTAAAAAAATTGAAACCAATTAATTTATTTTAACTGCTTTCAAAGTTTGGTTCATGATGTTTTGTTTCATTATTAACTGACTTCAGTTATACGGTGTTTTGCTTTGGGGAAATGTCGATGTAATTAATAGAATTTTGAAAATTTTGCATACCGAATCTCAGGTAGTTCATGAACTACTAACTATTAGAAATGTATTCGACACTGACCAACATGAACTCCTTCGTCTTGCACGGTCTTAATGGTTCATCGATCTATTCAGTACGAAATAGGGGTCTACTTACGTTCTTCGTCCGACATCCGTCCGAAACAATTACTGAACGAATGAAATGAAAAGACAATGTCGAATATGAAGCTTCATGTCTTCCAACTGTCTGTGTTGATAGTTCCTCTGTCTTTTATTCAGTAGGAACGGTGCAAGCAGGACAACTAGCGATCTTTCACAACTTTTAGTACAAATTGTACTGTATGTTTTTGTTTTGTGGATGTTACGCGATAACTCCGACATTTGTGAACCAATTTTGATGATTCTTTTTTGTTGGAAAGATTTTTTGTAATTTATTGTACCTTAACAGTGGTCCCATGTAAATTTGAAGGAAATATTCCACCTCTAAGGGATGAATCCGGTTTCGCGAACTTTCCGGTAACCGATTTCATGGAAGCTTCGCAAATAAGTGTATTTCCACGAATATTTGAGGTCGCTTTTTTTAGTACTCTGTACTCAGATTGTAAGTCTGTAATGTACATTATGTATACCTGTAATATTATGTAAAAAAGTAAGTGTTCATATTTTTCGTAGGTCATGTATTTTAACTACTGTATAATATCAAGCTACGTGTATATGAAATCGTTGTAAATATTCATTTTTAAACACACCATTGTAACTTAAATATACGTTATCCATTATTGTTCTGTAAAAAAAGACATTGAGTTAGAACGACAATGTTAAACCTGTAAAGCATGAGGGTAAATCAAAAAATAGCGATTCTATATAAATTGTGTATTTAATTAATTAGTACAATATACACCATCGACGTGCCATAGACTCGTCATTGAAGAGTAGAATATTAAAAATTTTTAATGACAGTTGATTGTAGCTCGATAGCTAGCCACTGACAAGTAACTCTTAACTTTTACCAGAATACCGAACGTACAAAATCCTTTGACACTCTACCGACACACAACTGAAACGACTTAAAATTAGTACACTCGAGGCCCTGAAGAAATGCACTGAAATATACGACATCTTTTCAGTTATACGTTTGGGAAAATAAGATTAAGTACTATGTTATTTGAAGTGACGTACCCGGATATAAAGTTCACGAGTCATTTGTTTGTGACACTCATGACTAACATTTGTTCAGACAATAACAACAGCCTTAGCTTGAATGGCTAAAGTACGCCGCGACAAGGTTGTTTCCTTAGTAAAGAACATTTCGGCTTTTCTGTGCATTGTAATTTAATGAATAACACCGCACACAAGTTACATCAGGGTCGCAAGTCGAAAATCGTCATTTTATGGGTTTTCGGCATTGACTTACATGGACGTCGGGCCCGCGCTAAAAAGTGTCCGAACTTATAGGGCGTTAAAATCGTATACAGTCTTCGTTTGTTCGACTGACAGCGAAGCAAGCAAAATTAGACAGTACTGCAATGACATTACAATTTAAATTCAACGTTTTAGCTTTTCCATATTCCTTTACATGTCACTACGTTTAAATAGGTTGACTTGGGACATTTTTTTCGTGGTTTTTGTATTAGACCCGTCGTCCATTTATTTGTAAGTCAATGTTTCTCGGTAAAAAAATTGAAAAAATTATGCAAACATTATACTCAGTCTGAAGTTACCTAAAGCCGGGTACTCCTTGGCGAGCTGTAACTGTGACGTGACAGATAACGAGGTTCTAGTGTGCACGCGTGAAACAGTCTTCAGTCGCTAGAATGAGTACCTGTAAGGCTAGCACAACTAGGCGCGACTAGCGCGAGAGCGACATAAAGCGCGAGATACTGCTATTCTCGCATAGAAATCCCTCGCTATATGTCGCTTTCGCGCAAGTCGCGCCCTGTCGCGCTAGCCCTACTGCTCGCAGTACGCTCGCGAATCACATACTCACTTTGACTTTTGGTAACAACATGCAACGGTTACGGTTACAACTCGCTAGTGAATACCCGAGAGAGAACTTGTTTCAAAACATAACCGAGATTAAAATGCCTCTTTTGCCATATCTTGACTTGTGACTGTGTCGAAGCCGATGTGCTGCATGTAAGTGCGGCAATGTCCATTACAGTAATATTTGTACTGTATTAATAGACCATTTGAGATTACGTTTGAATCTGGCCACCTTGCCACTATGGATTCAGTTGAAAAGCGTGTCAAGAGACTTATAGGTGACACGGATTTAGTAGAGGCGAATCTGCAGAGCTGTTCTACAAGATATATCACGGAGAGTATGTGATGGAATTGCACGATTTAATTCCGCC
Source organism: Hyposmocoma kahamanoa (assembly GCF_003589595.1). Classification (NCBI taxonomy): domain Eukaryota; kingdom Metazoa; phylum Arthropoda; class Insecta; order Lepidoptera; family Cosmopterigidae; genus Hyposmocoma; species Hyposmocoma kahamanoa. The sequence goes on along the minus strand of NW_020653852.1, from coordinate 17,632,487 downwards.
TTCCCCTTTTCATCATCGAGGGATTAGACGTAAACTGGGGTTCCAGTCCAATCTTGTAGATGTACCTCGTATTCGCACAAAGCGTTACGCTTCCATATTTGTATAACGAACGGATATGGAGAGGAAGTCCCTGTCTGCAGACTTGTTCCCTGAACGCTATAACTTAAGCCTTTTCAAGGCGAAAGTTGATAAGCATTATGCAGGTGTGCATTAAGGATTTTATTAATGTCAGTCTCGAAAACTTTGGAAGTTTCGACTATTTTCTGGAAACTTCGAGGCTCGAATGTGCATGTTCCATTATCACCTCTATCAGTAGAGATGGAGGTGTAATGCGCACTTGTTTTACTTTACAAAAAAAATAAATTATTCATTGGTTACTTAAAAAAAGAATGGAAGTATAGAAGTACTTTTATAAATAGAAGTACTTTTGAAAACTTGGTCCCCCTTTTTGACCATGTCATTGTAATGGGTGACTTAAACACGTGTCTCCTCAAAAATGACAGTCGAGCCGTCAGGTTGGCAGCTTTGACGTCTGCGCTTGATCTCCAAGTGCTAAATACAAAGAAACCGACCCATTACTTTCCTAACTGTAGACCTTCCTTGCTAGATTTAATTATTGTCACTAACCCCAAACTGGTCATTTCGCATGGGCAGATGATTGCTCCCTTTTCACATCACGACTTAATTTATCTTTCTTACAAAGTGCGTCCACCTAAAGGTAGGGGAAAAGTCCTTCTTTTGCGAAATTTCAAGAATTTGAATCTGGATCGTTTGAGAGAAGATATGAGATGTATTGACTGGTCCGTATTGTTTTCGTCTGACAGTATTGACGTAATGGTTGATATCCTTAACACTGAGTTGGTGAAGGTTTATGACTCCCATGCTCCTGCTCGGCCTGTGCGTGTCAAACGTGCGCCGGCTCCTTGGCTTTCGCCTGAGATTAAAAGAGTTATGGCAATGCGTGATAAAGCCAAATGCCGTCTAAAACGTGAACCCTCTTCAGCAAATCTAGACGCGTATAAGAAGTTACGCAATCTCAGCAATAGAATGTGTAGGGATGCCAAACGTCGCTACTTTCACTCTACCATACAAAATCTTTCCCAAGCTCAGGTGTGGAAATTTTTACATTCCGTAGGTGTTGGCAAGTCGTCCTTGGATGTTTGCCAAAACAACATAGATCTCGATGCCCTGAACTCCCACTTTTCCACGCCGCCCATCATCCTTAACTCTCGCACTAAATCGAATACTCTAACTTTTCTGTCTAATCTTGCGTTACCTGATTGTCCCCCTTTCACTTTTAGTGCGGTCACAGAGGATCTTGTAAAAAAGAGTATCCGCTCGATTTCCACTAAGGCCATTGGCAGTGACAATTTGAGCCTCGAAATGATTCTTCCCGTGCTGGAGGACATTGCGCCGGTTATTACTTACATCATAAATTTTTCTCTCTCGCGCTATGTCTTTCCAACTCAATGGAAAAAGGCTTTTGTCATACCTCTCCCTAAAATCCAGAATCCTACATCTTTTTCACAATACCGTCCTGTTTCCATTCTCCCCATTCTTTCTAGCCCTAGAATCCATTGTACATACACAACTTTATTCTCATCTTACCTCCTATAATCTTTTATGTCCGTTTCAGTCTGGCTTTCGTCCATCTCATAGCACTATTGGAGCATTACTGAACATTACGGAGGACATACGTCGTGCTATGGATGAAACGAAACTCACTGCCATTGCCCTCTTGGATTTCAGCAACGCTTTTAACTCTGTTGGCTTCGACATTCTTCTTGGTGCCCTTCAGGCTGTTAATATCCCCTCTCCTATTATAAGTTGGTTCTCTTCGTATCTTTTCGGTCGCCAGCAGAGCGTGAAAATCAATGATGGCTCGTCATCTTGGTCTAACTTAACTGCTGGTGTGCCCCAGGGTGGCGTACTCTCTCCTTTACTCTTTTCTATTTTTATTAATAATATTTCCCGTGTCATTTCTTCTCCCTTCCATTTATATGCTGATGATCTTCAGCTTTATCGTAATTTTGAAGTGGGCCAGGTAGCGGAGGCAATTGCGTCTATCAACTGTGATTTGTCTGCCATTCAGTTATGGGCCAAGTCATTTGGCCTTTTGGTTAATCCAGCCAAGTCTCAAGCAATGATTGTGGGCAGTAGCAGATTGAGGTCCAAGTTGGACTGGTCTTTGGTACCTGCGCTGGTATATGACGGAGTTCCAATTGCATATACTGACAAGGCTAAAAATCTCGGGTTAGTAATGGACTGCACCTTGTCTTGGACTTCTCATGTCAATGAGGTCAGCAGACGAATGTACTTCTCATATCATTCTCTCAAACGTCTCCAATACTTTCTTCCTTTTCACACCAAAATTATGCTTGCGCAAACTCTTTTACTCCCTATTCTTGACTATGCCGACGTTTGTTACTTGGATGCGACCGAAGACCTTTTAAACAAACTAGAGCGTCTACAGAACCTGGCTATCAGATTTATTTTCGGTCTCCGAAAATTTGATCACGTTTCCGAATTTCGTGCTCGATTAAAATGGCTCCCAATCCGCCTTCGCCGTGATGTGCATATCCTGTCCACCCTTTTTAATATACTTCATGACCCAAATTCTCCTTCCTACCTACGTTCCCGGTTCCAACTGCTTCCCCCTCCTAGCCGCTCAAGGCGTCCGTGCATCACTAAGATGCTCGTTCATCCTAGTTGTAAAACAAATTTCTTTTACAACTCCTTTTCCTCTCGTGCAGCGCAGCTGTGGAACAGACTCCCTTCCCATATTCAGTCTAGTCTGTCAATTGCTTCCTTCAAGAAAAGGTTGACAGCGCACTTTCTTGCTGAACTCTCTTAATAATCATCATATTTGTATATGTGTAAGTTTATTGATACAATGTATTATACGTTATGTAGTCTATTCATTTATATACTATTTTAATTATTTAACGGTAATTTTATATATGCATATTTTACACATGTAGATTATCATCTTTTGTTATCTCTTTTGCACGCCGTTCCCCGCTTAAAACCTTTGCTCTCACTGCCCTGGGTTGGCTGGAAGAGATCTCTTTTAGAGATAAGTCCACCTTTGCTTACCTTATGTTATTTTTTTTGTTTCTGTTGATTTGTTTGGTGCAATAAAGAATATATATGGAAGACAGGAATGAATACCTACATAAAACAAAGTTTATTAAATTTATTTGTTTTGTATGTCATTTTTAAGAACATTATGTTGTTGTTTTTTAAAATACTCCGTTAAGAAAAAGTTTTTTTTTTAAGTAAGTTGTTTTTTAAAATACTCCGTTAAGAAAGAGTTTCATTTTATTTTTATTTTATTATATATTTATTATATATTATTATATATATGTACACAAAACATTGAAACCGTACAGCTAAGTCTTGGTGATTTTTTCTTTTTTAAGAACATTTACATTCTAATGACAATTTTCATCAGACTTGAGCGATTGATTGTCTTTGTTTTCAATGTCCTTTTTTAATCTAAGTATAAATCTTTATACCAATATAATTTATTATCTTATAAATTACCTACTATTAAGGTTATAAAATAAAACGTATTATAAACAAATAAATATCGCGTTCTTAGGTTTTCGCGATTGGTACACATAGGAAATGAAACTATTTTTCCGGATTTAAATCGCTTTTATTTGTTTTTTCAAACAAACCGACATTTCGGGCCCTTTACAGGTCCCATGGTCACGGTTGACTGAGGTGGTACAGTCTTCAACCAGTTATGTCTAATATTAATGCAAACCACCCTATTTTTTCACTATAGTTACAATAGTTATTAATTAAATACCGTATTTTTAATTTTACAAAGAAAACATTCCAATTTACGCTACATTAAGTTTTACAAAATAATTTTATTGAATGAATTTTTATTAAGTTTAATTTATTATTAATTATTAATAGAAATTAGAATAAACTAAAACATATTAGGAAATGAAACTATTTTTCCGAATTTAAATCGCGTATATTCGTTTTTTCAAACAAACCGACGTTTCGGGTCCTTTACAGGTCCCATGGTCACGGTTGACTGAGGTGGTACAGTCTTC
>NW_020653852.1:17460046-17628014 GCF_003589595.1 Hyposmocoma kahamanoa | reverse complement strand
GAAGACTGTACCACCTCAGTCAACCGTGACCATGGGACCTGTAAAGGGCCCGAAACGTCGGTTTGTTTGAAAAAACAAATATACGCGATTTAAATCCGGAAAAATAGTTTCATTTCCTATGTGTAACAATCGCGAAAACCTAAGAACTCGATAAAACATATTAATTAGTACTGCAGTCTTATGCCTGTTTGGGATTTTTCAACAAATAAATAATTTAAATTTTAAGTAGCAGTCCTGCGAACGAAGGCAATAATAATTGAGCGCCATAACTATGACATCAAATTCCACGTGTATTCATGAATGTAGATCCTACTGTCAAAATAATTATCAATGATTAAAATAGCATTCACTGATCATAATTTTTTTGCAAAATCAAATACTTTTTTAAAGTTTAGTTATATTTTTCTAAACTTTACTAAGCAAAACCCTGTATCGCGCGTAACATGGACACACACACAAACAACCACAAACTACTCCCAAATTCACGAGACAAATAAATTGTAGGGGATATAAATGTTTCTCCTGTCTCGGGAATCGAACCTGGGACCTCTGCGTTGCAAACCAGCACGGTAACCGTTCGGCCACGGAGCCAGTTGAATAGTTTCACAACCTATCGATAAAATTATATGACCATTTAAAATTTTACGAAACTACAACGTCTACAAACGTCGTTTTACTTCGTCTTTTTTATAATACCAAGTGACGGGACGAACAAGTCGTGCGCCTGGTGGTAAGCGACATGTCTGTCCATAACAGTTGCAGTACCCCTCGGAGCTTTTGCAAAGATACTGCACTACCTCTACGCCGGTTGCGCTGATAAATAAATTGAAATAAGTACGATGGTGGTTCTTCCTAGGACGAATTCTATCACAACGAGCTCTAGGTACTGCTACCAAAAACCGTCTTCAAAAAAGACAGACTACAAGAATAATAATAATAATAATGTATTTATTTAGAAGCATTAGTTCACAGCAAAACATTAAATCTAGGATAAGATTAGAACATTACAAGATATATTCCCTGATTCTCAAACTATGATAATCTGTGATATAAGAGCCAGTGTTCCTTCGTGTCTTAATTAACAATTCTACTCCAAAAAAGAGTGACAACAAGGTTTATTGTATCTATTCTTAGATAATTTTTTCCATCCTCTAAGCTTGTATTACACTGTAACCAGAAAAAAAAGTAAAATGTAATAATGTAAAAGAAAAAAAACATCAATAAGAATAACTCAAATGCAAACTAAACAAATTAAAATAATAATAAAAAAGAATATATAGACATTTCATCCAACCCACCACATAAATTACTAACGTAAATAATAAATCTTTCCACTTGAAGCGCAAAACACGGAAAATATGCATATGTCATAAAATTCGTGTATACAATGTACCTATAACCTTACATAAACATAAATTTTCATTTCCACGTACAATTTATATATGTTTGAGGATCAGGTTTTACAACCAATGCATGTGTGCTGCTCACTAGAATGTAAAGCGCAGGCCACACCGCGAGCGAAGCTAAACTAACTTAGCTCACGTGGCTGCATGCAACCAACTATGCGACCTTAGCTCGGTTAGCTTATTTCGCGATATGAACAGATGTACGAAAAAATGCCGCGGCCACGTGAGCTAAAGCTAACTTAGTTTAGCTTCGCTCGCGGTGTGGCCTGCGCTTAAAATTTGTACCGACCCGAGGCGGCGCGAGCGCAGCCACGCGGCGTCACCCACCAGCGCTATATTTTTCAGATGTTTAACACTCATAAGCCCGTATTAAAGAAATCCTGTATCGCGGGTGACATGGACACACAAAAAACAACCAAAAAAATACACCCAAACTCACGAGGAAAATAAATCGACACCTCCAATACGCCAACTTAGTTTTTGGAGCTGTTCTGTTTTTAATTTTGTTTTTTGTTTCTTTTTTCACAAAATTCGTTTTTTTTTGTTTTTAAATATAAAAAACTAAAACATTGTTTAAATCGACCTTTATATTCACTTTCAACTTTTTGAACTTATGCTCTATTAAGTAGCTAAATATCCTTCGGTCCCCAGCTGCTTAATTTTCGAATTTCGGAGATGCTTTGGCGTCGCCGCCAGAGCATTGAGCGTGCCGACAGCTTCGCTACCAAAACGGAAATTTTGAACTTGAATTTAGAGTCAACGGCTTAGCGGTGTCAACTGCTAGTTGTGCAATGTACAACGGGAGGTTAGCGAGCAAACAGCCAGCAACAGCTCCGGCAACCATCTGAAAAAACAAGACACTAGCATTTTGAGAACCGGATGAAGCCTATATCAACGGACTCATCTAGGGTCAGGACCTGACTGATAAGGTTCCTGTGCAGCCCTGCTTGGCAGGGCAGATACGGGAAGGGCACTACAGGTAATAGTGCCCTATTACCTGCAGTGCCCTTCCCGTACCTATTATCAAAGGTTAATAGAAAGAAGCACTATAAACAAAACTTAGCAGAAGACATGGGACTGTACTTTATCAGGTAGGTATGTAGGTACTGTTACCGGCAGTAACTTAATGAATGCTTATAAAAAAAACAATCACATAAAAATAAACGCTCTTAATTTAAGTCTAGTATGAATTTTAGCAGCAGTAGAGAGTAGGAAACAACGTAAAGTTCAACTACCAATAAAAAATATTTACTGTGTAGACAGGTGTTACAAAAAGGAGCAACCATATTGTAGTGGAAGTAGAGAAGCAGAGCTCCTTGTGAAAGAGTACGTCCAGGAAAGTACTGCTTGGCGGCAGGAATAAGTTTGTGGGAGAACTATTTCTGCCGCCAAGAAGTAATGTGAGCATTACTGCATTCTGGTTTTGATAAAGGTGGTGGTGAAATTACAGGGACATGGAACTTGTCAATTTATGTCTCAGAGTGACAGGCGCAGTATTAGTGCCCCTCAGATCTTTGCGATTTAAAGCTCTGAGCGGCACTGCATATGTTATAGACAGGCGTGTCGCTTAGGCACCACCAGACACACGACTTGTTCGTACCGTCTCTTGATATAATAAATCTAGCGTGAGTAGGATGCACGTACACGGGAACGTAATTCCAATTTTTAATTTGTGTTTATATGATACAACGACACATCACGCCCGGGCGCGAGACGGAAAATGCGCCCGCGTGGTGTGTTATCATCCATATAAATACACGGAATTACACCCGCCGCGCTCCCGACTCGACACGCGCCGGACTGCGCTGCGGGCCCGCTCTCTGTGTGTTTCACGCTTTAAAATCAATTTTTTTGCGAAATAATTACAATAAAAACAAATTCTTAAAACGTCATTCACTAATGATGCCATAAGAAGTCATACTAAAATAAATTTTACGGCTCACCTGTTAAAGGTTAAGTTTGTTTAACAATTCTCTTAACACTATGTACTCAGTCTCAAATGGTCGATCAGGTGGTGAGTTATCTTCGGGCATCGGCAGTACAATATTTAAAGTACTTTCCCGTGTTCCATAAATTCCTGTCAAAATCAATAACCAGCAATCATTGACTTACAATTAAAAGTCAATGCCAGCAATAGTTATATAACAATCTGTGATTAAACCTTTATTTTATAATTAAAGAACGGTCTACAAATTATACTTATTTTAAGCTTAAATTGCCCAATATTGCACTTGAAGAGTAAAAAAGGTATTTTGTCCAAAAACGGAGTAAACGAAGTTTTCAAATTTAGACACCGATTTACACTTAAAAAAGTCATTTTTTAAGCTACTGATCGTTCACTGTGCTTCCCTGATGCAAGAAGATCTATACTCTAGGGAAACTCTAGGGATTGCTCTATTCAAATAATAATAATAATAATAATAATAACGCACACACTCAACATAGCCTCGCACTAGGGAAACTCTGTGTCGCGGGGTAGGTACTCTATGGCGGGTGCCATGGACACACACATAGACAACCACAAACTACACCCAAAATATAAGAATAAGAAAAGGAATAAGAATTAGAATGAGAGCGAGAGCGACACTGTAACATTTTAAACTTAAAAGTATAACAAATAGACAAAGAAAAGTAATTTGCATACAAATGTAATTTACTTTTGATAATCTGAAACATCACAATAAACACAATAATAAAAATAAATTACTGTCGCGGCACACGCAAACGGGACTTGCTCAGCGTTTATCTACGGGCAGGAAATTCTACCTGTAGCGCTGGTTTTCAGCAAGCCCGATTGAGTGAATAGAATACAACATAGAATGAAAGTTGGTATGTGCTAAAATAATGACACTCAATAAATAAATAAATACATAAAGTGGCCCGGAAATGGAACCTGGGACCTCTGCGCGGCTGTCCGGCATGGTAACCGTTCAGCCAAGGAGGCAGTTGAATAAACTAAACTTAAATGCTATGGAACACAATTTGAATAAAATTTGTGTGGAATCTAGAGTCACGTCGTCTTTCCATGCATCTTTATCTAACACGTAGACTTCAATTTTGTAATATGACTTTTCAATTAAAATATTTTTAATGAAGGTTTTATACTTAGGAAAATGATAATCTTAATATATGCTCCGGAATCTTATTGTAAAAACGTATACAGTTCCCCATAAAAGAGTCATTTGCCTTAGTTAAACGAAATTGTGGTATCTCGAATTTGGTCTTAGCTCTAAGGATAATATTATGGACATTCTTCTTTCTTAATTAGGTATATTTTTCCCGGCACAAGATATATGAGTAAATGTATGTAGGTACTGCGATGCCACAGTCATGATACCAGTCTCCTTAACTTTTCTCTGAGAAAAACCCGAGAACCTAAATGGTTCACACGATGATTCGCTCGTTTTTGCAATACAAATATTATTTGTATATCTGCCACTATACATACACAAACAACAACATTAACAAACAAGGAACAAGAAACAATAATTCAACATTATTTAATTACAATAATTGAATACCAAGTACCGAAACACTTAACAACGGCAAAACTATTTCAATTATTTATTTCTTGACCGCAAATAAGATTTAAAGTGTTACATGCGGACATTGCATCGTTAAATATAAATGATAGGTACCGGAACGTTCTGTTAACCATTACCGGTATTACGTATTGTCGGTACACAGTAATAGTTATTTAATAGAGTGCTTACACTAACATTTACGAACCAACTGACTACATTGGATTCAATTGACAACCGTTGCATTTGACATTGACAAGAAGAGGCTTATAGGTAACTCGTAAAGTTACCTGCTTATGGGTATTTTACAGGATATATCACAGAGAGTGTGTGATGGAATTACAGGATTTAATTCCGCCTTCCCCTTTCCACCACCGGGGGACTACGCGTAGGCTTAGGTTCCACCCGTATCTTGTGGATATTCTAAAGATTCGCACGACGCGTTATGCTTCCACATTTATATGGCGAACGGCTATGGAGTGGAATTCCCTGCCTGCAGACTTGTTCCCTGAGCATTGGAGCTCCCTGTGAAAGAGTTTGTCCAGGAAAGTCCTGCCACCTTTAATATTTTGCCGCCAAGCAGTAATATGAGCGTTACTTCTTTCCGATTTTGGAGAGTAAGAGATCTGGTGAAATTACAGGCATATCAGTCCCTCAGATATTTTCGATGTAAAGCTCTAAATGACACTGTAACTGTTATGGGCAGGCGTAATGGCAGTGTCCCTGAAATCTTCAGTTCAATTCAATCATTCAATTATTTATTGCTTATCACATTACAATCTTTGCGATTGCAACTGTTATGGACAGGCGTGTCACTACCGCCAAATGCACGACTTGTTCGTCCCGCCGCTTGATCACAAATCCGAATTAGCAACTATTCCTTATATTACCAAAGTGATCCACAAAACTCAACGAGAAATTGTATATATTTATACAGTCCGTAGACATTTAACATGTTTACTACTGTTTTATTTTTTTATTACATAATTTAATTTTGTTTTGTTGTGCATGAATGAAAGTGATAAAAATAAAACGAAGTGCGTGAAACAAATTATGTACCTATACAGGAAATTTTCTAAGAGCGGTTACACATGGCGACTTTTATATCCTATAAATCCCAAGTGTAGCGATGCAATCGCGCGTTTGTATCGACGCATACCGCATACACATCGCCGATGCATCGCTGCTAAAAATCGCCGTTTGTAACGGCTCTCTCTCCTATTTAAGCATTAAAAATTTATCGTCTCATTTCGTTCGTAGAATCTTTTAAGGCGAGCCACTCACAGGAGAAGTAGGAAAAACAGTCTTGCTATATAGGTTTAGGTATTTACTATTAAAGAACGGTCTTAGAAAAAATATACGATACACCTTAGGATATTGTCTAAAGAACATCCTAATTTGTTACATGATAGGATGTACAGTATCCGATCATATAAAATGCTAAAAACAGGCTGAAATAAAAATCTAATACGAATAATTTTAGACTAATAATTAACAGCGTAACGCGCTGTTAAAATAGTTGATTACTGTTTATCGAGATATCGAATACTTAGTCTATTCGCTAAATCATTGACAGTGGTTATTATTTGAAGCGGGCAACACCGAATGTAGTAAGTAAGTGTCAGTTTTTCGGCGGGGAAGAAGTTTTACAGATCGCCGGTTGTGAGATTGCACTTACAAACCCATTGCCTGTAAATTTAACTATTTTGACGTTATCATTCAACGAACTTATAATGAAGAACGTATAGACCAATTATCAAATAACTCCTGACACAATTAGTGACGAAGTCATTTCCCTTAACGTGTCCCCTTTTACGTCTTACTCCGACATACATATATAACTTTGTACGTAATTTTTATACGGAGATATTTCTCTTTAAGTACTACAGAGAAACTGCACAAAATTTTGGTGTTCAACTGAAGCCCTATAGTTATTAAATTCACATTTATCCCAAAATTTCGACGTTGGATCTAAGTCAAATTTTCTCCGCCTGTTCATATTTTATTCATATAATTTTGAGCGAGCAGAGTGCGGGACGTGTGGGACGACCCCCCCACACCTCACCTCCTAAAATCTAGACTCGCGTTAAAATGCCTCGCTTTAAATCCCGGAAAGTTGTCATTTTGTTAACGTGGCCTTATTACACCAAATCAAATTAAATTACTTTATTGATAAGTAGGTTTATGTTTGCTTAACTACCTATCATAATTAAAGTTAATGATAAAATAATTTGAATTTAATCGTATAGTTAACGGAAATAGGACGCATGTTATCATCATTTATTTTTAACCGCCTGGAAAAAAAAGGAAAAGATTACACGATTGGCTGCATTTATGTTTTTTATGTATGTTGTCCGATTTCTCCGTCAATTGTGAACGAATTTTGAAAATTCTTTTTTATTTGAAAGGGTGGTGGAAGTAGTCCCATTTTCCCATAAAAATCGTGATCGTCAGGATGGCTGGTCGCCATTGGCGTCTGACACTGAGTGTATATTCAAGAATTGCTTACCTATTTGCTACCTTTTCTAAATAAATTGCTACCTTTGATATATTCCGAGAAAATTAAAAAAATAATTGACCAGCCATTCTAATATCAGGATGGCTGGTCGCCACTTTGTTCAGCATGAAGGGAGCAGATTTTCCAGAAGTATGTATTACCATTAATTGCTACCTATTTGCTACTTTCACGAATTAAAGGTATACGCTTCCTATCTACATTAGTTTAAAAAATATAAACGATTGAAAATTTTACGAAGAAGTGCCAACGCCTGCCCTTTATTATATTATAACAATAGAGCACAAAAAACTTTCGCTTTTTTAATTTAATCAGGGACTTCGTCAAATTTTTTTTCCACTGTACCAATTCTTGTCCAAACCTACGAGTATTATACCTATAATTTTATTAAAATATTATTGTTATGTGCTACCTACTGATCGGTTTGAAGTTTTACTTTAGGTACCACTAAAAAAATATTGATGCGTAGTAAATATCTACAATCTAATTAGTTAGGAAATGAAACTATTTTTCCGGATTTAAATCGCGTATATTTGTTTTTTCAAACGGTATGTTTGAAAAAAAAACAAATATACGCGATTTACATCCGTGGTCACGGTTGACTCGACATGGTCAACAGTGACCATGGGACCTATAAAGGTCCCGAAACGTCGGTTTGTTTGAAAAAACAAATATACGCGATTTAAATCCGGAAAAATAGTTTCATTTCCTATGTGTAACAATCGCGAAAATCTAAGAACTCATAAGTTAGTTTAATATAATAATAATACATATATTATAATTGAATGTCATTTATTTTGAATTTTATTTTTTACTTAATTATTTTACATTACGACACAATACAACCAGTTACAATAATGACGGCCTCCGTGGTCGAGTGGCTTGTACACCGGTTTTCATGGTGTCGCCATCTCTGAGGTCCCGGATATCGATCCCCGGCCGGGTCACTGCATAAAACTTTTCCATATTGTCTCGGGTCTGGGTGTTTTTGGTACCGTTGTTGTTTTCGATTTCCATAACACAAGTGCTTTGGCGTACATTGGGATCAGAGCAACGTATGTGATATTGTTGACTAATAACTAAAGAAACATTATCCACAACTTATAATAATTGTAGAACATTAAGTACCTTTCGAGCATCCCTTTTCACAATAATGCAAACCTACTAACAATATTCCTGATTTATTATTTTTTATTTAATTTTTAATTCGGAACTTAATCACGTATAAAACATATTTTATTTTATTTACCTCGACGTTTCGGACATATTGCAACGTCTGTGGTCTCGAAGTCGTGCGAGTTTTTGTAACTACCCGCACTTGATCTTCATTATTTATTTGTGCATTAGGGTTATCACTAGACCCACACACAACACTCACGACATCCGATGACTTGTCGGGCGATACTTGATGTCGTTTACGCTTGCTGATAACCGGATCCCATGACGATGAAAGCTAAAAACCATCGTCTCGGTTGAAATTACGGTGTTTTTTAATTTCAATAGCTTCACGTACGAATATTCCTGATCATCCATCCGAAAACAGGGCTGGAGGCAACGAGAGAATTGAGAGCCGACTGGGAGCGCGATATAGGTGAATTAGCACGCGCTGCGGGACCACGGGGTGGTAAACAACTTTTGTCTTCTACAGCGGTGATAGTTGTTAGACCCATAGTAAGACACAGCTCATCATGCAAATCTGGGGAATCTATATTTCTTTCTTCTTTCATATAGGGGTAGTACCCATTTGCACGTTTGTACAAGTATCTAAGAAACGCTTTCTGTTTCTAACATAATGATATATGAGCTTTCATGTGGGTTCTACACGTACATGGTACTCTCCAATTTACTGCGCACTAATTAATTAAAAAGGAGTTTGACCACATAGACGCTCTTAAAATCCTTAGAGTTTCTAAGGACGAACCCCGAACGCCGAAAAGATTTTTTGACAAGAGCTGCTATGGGGTCATGAAATGTTAACTTCCGATAAAAAATGACACCCAAATCTTTCATAGTGATCAAGATCATGCTATCTCAATATTTATATCATAGCCATAAGTTATAAGCGATAAGTAGAAAACCATCGTGATATTCAATAAACTTAACATTAAAATGTACCTCTACTACCTCCTACCACCACTGTTATAGTGTATTTATTGTGTTCGCTCTATGGCGCCTAGCAGTGAACACTCTAGGCGAAAATTGAATAACATTTATATTTTAATAATATTAATAGTTATTTGTGATGCAAGGGTTAAAAAAACTCGAGCAAGCGAAGGAGGCTAAAAAAAAATTTTATCTTGAGCGTAGCGAGGGTTTCTAGGCACGAGACGCAACAACTTTGTTACCGAGCGAAACACACAACTTTTCTCCTCACTACAGCGAAGAAAATGGTAGATGAAAGAAAAGCAGTTGAACTATAACAAATCAATTTTTCATCACCGCTAAACTCAGACTCGCTCATGTTTTGTTTCTTTTCAATTTAGTACAGTAGTATATTCAATCCAAATTATTGAAATTGAAGTGATTAAAATGAAAATTTGAAAAAAATAAGTTTAGTTTTGGGTGCGTTCTGAATTTATACCACATACGTTTTCTTCTTTGTATTATAATTTTATATGGTTAACGAAATTATTTTAGTTCTTCGACAAATTCAAATAATCCAATAAAACAAAAATAGCGTTATCGTTGTCAATTTAATGTCAATAATAATAAGAATAAATGATATCAACGGATTAATATTACATGTACTAAACTTTACTTTAAACTTACTTTAGTACCTATAATACATAGGTACTAAAGACGATCGCGTACGGAATGCGTCACAATTTTTTTTTATTCAAAAGAAAAAGTTTGTCTTCGGATGCGTTTTATTTTTATTCTTGGATGGACGAAACGGGTGCCGCCGATGGGGCGACATCTATTTTACCAAATTATAGGGCAGAAATCCTAGGAACGCAAAGTTATTGGTTTAAAAGAAATTTTTTGCATATTTGACCAATCGGTTGGAAGTGCACTTTCTTTCTAACACGTTTATCTTTCGTAGCAGGATAGTTAAAAGTGTTAAGCTTGATGTGCTCCTGACTGTACCTGTACTTATAATTTTGTGTGATTATTGAAATTATTTTAGTTCTTCGACGAATTAAAATAATTTAATAAACAAAATTAGTTATTGTGGTCAATTTAATATCAACCATAATAAAAATAAAATATATTAAGGGATCTAAATTTCATATAATATAATGTACGACAAATCACGTAGTTGAACGTGTCATTATGTCCATCGTCAGGTTCCAATTTCAAAAACCTTTTCCACGCTAGCGTGCAATAAAGAAAGCCTTTCCGAGCTAGTGAGGTGAAGAAGTTAATCATTCATTATTATAATTCAACAATTCCGAGCAACGGAAAGTCTACGTACGATTTAACCCTTTCATGAACAGTAGGTACTTATCTTGCCGTAGTGGTTATATTGATTCAATATAAAATTTTCAAAATCATTGGTTTTTGTATGTTGTTGATATTTCTCTATATGTATAAACGCAGTAGGCGACAACTACATACATAGAAAGCTATAGGAAATAGCACTTTAAACCCCGTAGTTGGTTTTTTGTGATCCATAACACAGCGAAACGGGGTACCCCGTACTATCATATTCTAATACTTATTTAATTTTACGATAAACGCTGTTATTGTCCATGAAAGGGTTAAATAAAGAGCGTTTATTTTGTGTGATTGTTCTATACGAACACTCTTTAACTTGATTATTTTTAGTAACAGTATTAAATATTTAGTAGCATTAGAGCTCCTTGGGAAAGAGTTCGTCCAAGGAAGTACTGCCAACTTACCTATTTCTGCCGGCAAGCACGCTCACATTATGACCATTACTGCGTTGCGGTTTTGAGGGGTTAAGGTGCTAGTAAAATTACAGGCACATGGTACTTGTCAACCAACGTAGTGGCATTGACCCTCAATGCTTTGCAATTTAAAGCTCTGAGTGACACTGCTATGGACCGGTGTAACGCTTACAACCAGGCACACGACTTGTTCGTCCCGTCACTTGTTTTCATTATATATAAGCCATGCTGAAAACACGCCGCCCCCCCCGCCAGTTGAAAAAGTATCAAACGCCGCCACCCACCGGCCAACGACGATCAGCGCACGCGGCGCACATCTCTATATCTTATGCGTCATAGAGTTGAAATTCAATGTTATATGTTAAACTTGACCTACCCTGAGCCCTGTGCCTTAAGTATTTATAACTCCTATGTTTTACGGCGGAAATAAAATAGTTTCTATTAAATACAACTGCTGGTTCTCGTAGCTTATAACAACTTAATGTCTACGTATATGATTGACAAGTAATATACGCCTTCCTACATTTTATATCTATTATAGCTTCAATAATAAATAGTTTGATCGATAAATCGAACTAGTACGCTACGACAAGTTTTTTTTTTACAATGCTGTGATAAAACTGGAATTGAAAGAAGAACCCTTATATAAGTTTTTGCCATTTAGCATGTCAGTAGCGGTCGTTGACCCAACTCTCATCCCGAAGTCACAATTCGCAAATAGTTTCCCAAAGTGGTACCTACCACTCCCTCCCTCCAGTGGACGCTGAAGGTTACTTTTTGTTCTCTGGCTGGAGAGATCTGGGGGGGCGGTAGGAGTCTCGGAAGCAATTGAGGAGCGTTTATGATGTCCAGGGGGTGCTACCGTGTTTGAAAAAGTACCTGAATTATCTATATAACCTACACTACATATACGTGTATAATTCTTTTCCTCGTGATGTTTTGTGTTAAGGTAATAAATATAAAAAATACCTACGTGTTTTTACAATTTTAATGACACATAAATGACTATTGCTCAAAATATTTGTAACATTTACAAAAAAGGGAGGGGGTGTGCCCCGAAACAGTAGAAAAAATACTATGTTTTTATAATAAATAAATAAAATAACTAACTTTATTTCAGACTTCTGAAGGTGGTCCATACAAAAGCGTTAGTAAAACAAAATTAAAATCTTATGGAACTAAGTGTTAGTACACAATAAAAATCTAAATGAAAACAATAAAAATATAAAATCAGATCGGCGAACATGCCGTACAAAATATATTCAATCGTACAAAATAAATAGGAAAATTTTAAAGGATAAACATTAGTTTTTAATACTACGAAGAGTGAAAAGTGTAATCTTATTATTTCATTAATTATTCCAACTTTTTCTTAACAATGTTTTTACTCTTCATACAAAAACAAAAATTGCCGCCCCCTGACCTCAAGTGTTTGTCGCTTCATAAAATACGAAATGTCATGTCAAATAATGTGCATGTTTTTGTATTATAGACCTTGATTGAATGTAGTTTCTGTATTAAAGTGATTTGATATGTGGGTTCATAGTAAAAATTTAAATAAAATGCCAAAAATAAAAAGAGTCATACCGATTTATTTTTCTTTCGTTACACTTAATTTCCACTTTAAATTATTTTCCGAACTCATCCGTTAGATTTTTGCACGGGCACCACTAGAATTATTCTTATTGGCTGTTGCTTTGGCGTCCTCGGTCATATTTTTCATGACAATCAGTCCAAACGTGATGGTCAATATTTTCGTGACATTAATACTTAAGAACTTTTTCATGATAAGGTGAGTCTTGATTTATGTATCCTTCGTAATACATGTAAATTAAAAGTTTTATAAGCATATTACATTTGTAATATCAAGTTATAACAAACCATTGGCATTTAAAAACTCGATTATGATCATGTTTGTACTAGTATTTCGTAACATTTTTATGCATTTCGTTACGTAACGGGATAAAGTTGAATGCACACAGTTATCACCCGACTTCGGCAATGCAAAAAAAATAATGAATTTGGCAGTAGGCAGATATTGTCAATCTTATATTTTGCCAATGTATAATACGCATAAAGTTAGAATTTTTTGTAGTATTTCGTAACGTGCTTTTCGTTACGTACAATTAGTTTGAGAAATAGTCAAATATGTTTAATAAAACCATACAATATTAATTACGTTACAGTAATGTATGTACATTCTTACTTACTTAGCGTACTTCACGCTTGCGTGGCAGACCAGTTTTTTTTTTATAATATCAATTGACGGGACCAACAAGTCGTGTGCCTGATGGTAAGTTACACGCCTGTCCATAACAGTTACAGTGCCACTCAGAGCTTTAAATCGCAAAGACTGAGAGGCACTGCCACTGCGCCCGTCACCCTAGGACATAAGTTGACAAGTCCCATGTGCCTGTAATTTCACCTGCACCCTTACTTACCCTTCAAAACCGGAACACAGTTTTTGCTGACATTACTGCTTGGCGGCAGAAACAGTACTACCCTGGACGAACTCTTTCACAAGGAGCTCTACTGCTACTAACTTTCAACAAAATACTAAGTTTAAACAAAACAACACACAAAGCAGGATAAACAATGCAGTAATAATAATAAACAGGATAAACAATGCAATAAAGTGTTGACTGCATAGTCACACTTTGCAGTTATCGCCAGGCACTAGCCAGTACACCAAGTGGTGTAACGGGCTAGTGTCCGCAACTCGACGTCAAGGCGCCTATTTTCCTTAATAATTAAGTTGTAATGTAATGTAAGTTGCGGACACTAGCCCGTTACACCAAGTACCAAGTACCAAGTATTAAGGACCTATGAAGCTACCTGACGAAACCTACGTTACGGATTGATCTAGCCTTAGCAAGTTTTATTATATTTAATTTTTAGTCATATCGTAAGTAATCTTTTCTCTATCAAGCATTGCTAAGCGGGATTACTCACGCAAGGTCATTAAAAAAAAAGTTCACTATTCAACACTATCAAAGCACAAAGTTTTTAAGGTAATTCAATTTTATTACAACGAATGGAATGCTTCTTATTAGCGTCAAAGTCAAGGTGTGAATTTGTTTGCTATTCAAATTAGATGCTTACGTGATTACTCAAATATTCGCCTGTTATATTAGCGAATGATCCTATGCAGTTATTG
Organism: Hyposmocoma kahamanoa; assembly: GCF_003589595.1. Classification (NCBI taxonomy): domain Eukaryota; kingdom Metazoa; phylum Arthropoda; class Insecta; order Lepidoptera; family Cosmopterigidae; genus Hyposmocoma; species Hyposmocoma kahamanoa. Next base: position 17,613,564 of record NW_020653852.1, on the reverse strand, counting down.
AATAGGGAAGAGCAGCGCTGAACGCTCTGGTTTTCAAATAACTTGAAGTTTTATACTGAAAATGAAAGGTTTGATTTTCAACATGTGGAAATATTGAACAAAATGTTTATCGCTTTCTGTAATAAATCAGGCACTTCTAACATCTCTATAGTTTTTTTACAGAGGCAAATTTTTCACAAATTTCGAAACTTTTTTTTACTCTCTCTCTCTACGTGATGTTTTGACAGCTCCACGCACATAGCCCTTAAACTATGGAAAAAGACATAGCCACACTTCCGTCGTTGCTAGAATAACTGAAACTCCTTGCGAATACAGTGTTCTGTGAACTGAAATGGCTGCCGGCAAAACGCGTCACCTGACACTTTAACGACGCGCTGCATATGTATTGCGATATCTTTTCCTTGCAAAGTTATTGCTGTAGGATACAACTTACCCCGGGAACTTCCGGTCTCCCCTACAGGTGAATGAGATTTTCCTTCGTACAAATTTAGTTATTGATCTATTCAGACTTTTAAACCAGAGCCTTTGGTTTTTTCCTAGACATTTATGTTTTATAATAAATGTATTTTACTTACATATTAATATACCATGTTTCGAAAATCTACTTTTACAAATCTTGAAAAAATAGTTTCTCGTCTTGTAATGACCATTTAATTATATAAAGCGCCATCTATTGGCGACCTAAGTAACTAGTTTATTTCTTGAATTTCATTCTAGTTTCCACCTTTTACATTCATTCATTTCGTTCAATTCTATTTTAAAAGCAACACATGATACGTTTGGTCATTCGTTCGCTGATTGTCCAAGGAAGTAGAGAATTTGAGCAGCTGACTTTGTTTTCCAAAAAACAATAAATATAAATAATACACAGCTTTCACCATACCATAACCATAGAAAGCTGTTGTATTGCAGAGTCTAACGTTGCCATAAACTTTGATAAACAGTGTGCTATACTAGAATAACTAGAATTTTGTCAATCCAATAACTTAGTCAAACTTATGGCGCAAAATTAGTAATAAAAACTTGTTTGTGTTGTAACAAAACGGACTTTGGTCGTTGTTTGTTGCGTGATTACTTGATTTATTCGCTGTATCTTCACGATGACTATTGGTAAGCGTTTACAAATTACTATTATTTCTAGGACATTAAATGTATACAAATGAGTTTGTATACATTTAAGACACACTACTTACCAGTTTTTTTTGCAATTTTGTATTATCACAAAATACGTTGCAAGAACCAGTCGAATGAAGAGTGACCAAGCGAATATTATAATAACATATCTCTTTAAAACCAGTACATGGATGAAGTAATGAAGGCCAATTAAGAAAGTGATTACACTGAACGATAATAACTGAAGGTATTAATTAAACTGACGTATAGATCTTTACTAAATACCAAGTACTTTTAATAAACTTAATAATGAACTTGGTGGCCCAATGGTTTGCATTGTGGTGGTAGCTAAAGATGTCCCGACTTCGATTCCTGGTAGGACCAATAGAGAACTAAACTTTCCTAAATTGAGAATTTTCGGAAGAAAAACTGATAAATTTTGAATCTAAGTTCGTGTAGTCGCATTGAATGGATTTATCAAGTCACTCGATCCATGCATTTGAAACATCGCACTCTGTTTACAATGTTAGTCAATCAACTAACCGGAATTGGAGAGGATGTGGGTTATACTTTTCAGTATCTAATGGAGCAATAAACGTTTTCGATGTAACTCCACTTGCCGTTCTTCCATGAGGGGTGCAATATTTTTAAAGAGGATTAATTGTTGCTTTGGATTAACAGTTGCTGTTCATAAATTATACGTGAAACATATGAAAACTGCCACTTGGCATTAAAAAAGAAGAATTAAGTCAAAATGTTGTCAGTTTTTGTTCCCTTGCTTCTCAATTGGTGGTCTTGGTGCATTGGTTATTGCCCCGACGTGAATTCTGTTGCTCTGATGCACTTGATACTTAATTCCTTGGCTTGAGACCAGGTATGGTTATCCACCATTAAAAAATGAGATTTGAGACAAAAAAGGTACCCGTAATTTTGTTTTGTCATGAACAATCAAGAAATTTTTTGTCAAATAATATATGAAAAAAGGAAACAAAAAATTAATCACAGGATTTAGATATGAGTAAAGCTTGATAAAATTCTTAGTGACAATAAATGACTGCAGTAATTTGCACTGTCGACACAGGATGAGGAGTTCCAAAACCCAGTTCCCAGTAGAATCAACATGGGAATTAAACTATCTAAATTGGTTCTCATTTAAGTGTTTGGGTAGTGCTCTGGAGTGAATTTCATTGCTCTGATATTTATAGTCCAGGGAATTGTTTAGTTTGTGATTAGGTAATTGGTGTAGTTGTCTGGCACATTATAATTATTTTTACCTAATGTGATCATCACTAACAGGATAGTAATACTTTAGTAGCAGCAGATCTCCTTGTGAAAGCTTTCGTCCAGAGATGTACTGCCACCTTACCTATTTCTGCTTTCAAGCAGTAATGTCAACATTACTGTTCCGGTTTTGAAGGGTAAGGGTGCTGGTGAAATTACATGAGACTTCAACTTGTATTTCTGGGTGACGGATGCAGTGGCAGTGCCCCTTAGATATTTGCGATTTAAAGCTCTGAGTGACACTGCAACTGTTATGGCCAGGCGTGTAGCTTGTACTTGATATTAAAAAAAAAACTCATTTCAATTAAAAGCCAATACCAACAGCATTGAAGATCATGTAATATTAATAATATGATGCAAAAATTTTTAATCCCTATTGATAAAACAATTATCATTTTAACACTTTGGAATCCAAGATTAAAAGTAATTACATTATCGAAAAACAAATGTTGCTGCAGTTAGCTGAAATTTTTAAGTATGTTAAATCATCACGATATCTTGTACTTTGTCTTTTTTATATAAATTATTGTAATATATTTTATTTTAATTATTATTATAATGTTAATTGAATTATTATTATATAATTTAATTTTAATTAATTGCCTCCGTGGCCGAACGGTTACCATGCCTGCCTGTCACGCAAAGGTTCCAGGCTCAATTAATACATTTATTTCTCTTGTGAGTTTGGGTGTAATTTGTGTTTGTCTATGTGTGTGTCCATGGCATCCGCGACACAGGGTTTCCCTAGTGCGGAGCCATGTTGAGTGTGTGCGTTATTATTATTATTATTATAATTCTACAAAAACTCTAATGGCGTTAATACTCTACTTGATATCCCCAAAAGGCATAACACAAAGTAAAATCAATGCATAAAGTTTATTTTTAATACATATATATATATATATATATGTATATTGATGAGGCTACTGCCACGTAATAATCAAACAGGGTGACCCTGAAAATTCCGCAACATTCTGATCACCAACATAAATAACTTTTACTATGGGCACTTCTCTAAAATCACAAAAGAAAATTAATAATAATAATTGCCTTTGTTACTAAATTTATGGAGAGGCTCTCTGTGTGTGTCCTACCGTCTTTATATTGGAAAGGGCTCTGAGAAACTTTTCGAACTGGTGCCACTGTCTCGTTTCCATATCGCGACTCCCGCTAAAGGAGTAGAGTCCATCCCCACATCTTAGATGCCTGGCATTGTGAGACCACTCTGACATCTTGTTCGTTCCTTCCAGGAACCTGCTGGATGTGGAATAATCTTCCTCCTGAACTATTGATGCAAACAAATTCGGTTCATTGATCATTGCACCTAAACACTAGTGAAATTATATTAATAATACATTATACACAATACACGGTGACTGTTATATCTGAAGTATAATAAGTTAACAAGTCCTATGTGCCTGTAATTTCACGAGAAAACCGTAATGCTGACATTACCGCTTGACGGCAGAAATAGGTAAGGTGACAGTACTTCCCTGGACGAACTCTTTCACAAGGAGCTCTACTGCTACAGAATCTACTGAACTAATCACTGTTATAAAACCACCTTATATTAATTCAATTCTCCTAAATCAAACAAGAACATAACTGAACATAAAATGCAACTATGAATCCATACTTACCTAATATACAAAGAACACATGGAATATTTATTTATTAATTTCAATTGAAGATTAAAGGGTTTCGTAGACGCTTTAAGGCGTCATTGGCGTATCAGCCAAGTTAATGTAAGACAATTTAAAGCGTCCACGGCGGCCAAACGCTTACCTACTTAAATATAAAACAGCAAGTTTTTTCCTCTATTTTTGTTGCTACCATCAATTACAACTTTTTGTAACAGCCCGTCTATTAAAGTGTAATCTTTGCCATTGCTTCTATTGCGACCATCTCAACTCAATGAATTAGGTACAATAAACAGCACATCAGACTACACATTTTTGTTCGGAAATCGCCTCTAGTGCGAAACAAAATACGTCAATGTGTACCTTGATATGCTGCCGTCTGTAACTGCAGGAAAAATTTACACAAAGAACAAAGTCTTATAACTTTATTAACCTCTAAATAACATTTATATTTGATATCAGCTTTTGGTTCAACAACCGATTACGTTTACGAGTTGCATAACAATGTCATAATAAACAAATTCTACATGGTAACGGGGTATTCCTGATAAGATTGTCAAAAAAAACTTCTACATAAAGGTCAATGTTGATTTACATAATTACACACATGTTTATACAATATTAACTGAAAGTGATAGTAACTATAAATAAGCTAAGTCATTCGTTATTAACTAATTGTACTACAATCGGTTAACTAAAAATTTGTTATTTCAGTACAATTCAATTAATTTAAAAACTGAATTAATTACATATGTGAATCCGCAACGTAGGCTTCGTCATATAAAAAATAATATTACAATTCGCCAAACTTAGCAATTTTTATCCAAATATTATCAGCCGTCAATATGAATAAATCATATAGATATGAAAAGTACAAATACTTTCCTTAAAATATACAATCACACGTACACACGCACACCACGCACGTACACACACGCACGCACGCACACTCGCACGCACGCACACACAGACACACACACACACACACACAGAGAGAGAGAGAGACAGACACACACACACACACACACACACACACACACACACAATGACTTTCTGGTTTTGACCTAACCATCATCGATTTGGTTGATATATTTACGCCAAGGTCGACCTTTCTCCAAATTCGCTCTATAAATTTGTGTCTTTATTATACTAACATCCAATCTACCGAAGCGTTCCATTTTCTAAGAATTGTATAATTGAATCAATTATTTTCCATTTGTTACAGGAACCGTTACTTCGAAGCCGAAGGCGGCTAGCATCCCCGAGGTATGTATTACTTACTTACAATAATATTTTATTCGTTTCTCTATTATAGAAGCATTTGCATCGCACTTGCCATTTATTAAGATAGTCGATTGACTATCTAAACTGGATATAGAATTGACTTGGACATCATCAGTTCAGACATCTGAATGTAGAATTCTATAGATACAAGAAGAGAATTCTATAGATTCTATATCCAGATGTCACCTTGTGACGTCCAAGTCCGATTTGTTAGTGTATTTTAGAAAGTCATGTTAAAACCAATTTGATACCCTGTCAATAACGGTGATTAGTTCAGTAGATTCAGTAGCAGTAGAGCTCCTCGTGAAAGAGTTAATCCAGGGAAGTACTGCCACCTTACCTATTTCTTCCGCCAAGCAGTAATGTCAGCATTACTATGTTCCGGTTTTGAAGGGTAGGGGTGCTGGTGAAATTACAGGCACATGGGACTTGTGAACTTACGTCTCAGTAACGTAACGTGGACGTTATGGTACTAGATGTACTAGATGGACTAGTCTTGACTTTTTGGTACAGGTCTCAAAAACCAAACTGAAGTGAAAAGTAAAAAAAACACTGCGTAATTGTTATTGTGTCACGCCAGTGTGTCTGTGTTTACAAATATAAAGAGCTTTAAAATACGCATCTTTTGAGTATAAATTACATGGGTATTTAAAAATAGAACAATATTAAAATGTTAAAAAATGAGGTCGAAAACTTCGATCGCCTCTCCTGTAAAAAAGTGAACTTTTGATATGCGGCCGTTTAGCTTTTAAGCGACGATATATATATATATATATATATATATATATATATATAGATATATAACCAAACCATGTAGTCATAGATAACTAAAATAATAAGATGCATAAATCTTAACTCTTCAGACGGTGCAAAAGGCACACGATGCTTTCAACCGCGGGGTGACAAAACCAATGGAATGGCGCCGGAAGCAGCTAAAGAGTATGTTGCGCATGTACGAGGAGAACCAAGACGCGATGGTCGAGGCTCTGCGAAAGGACCTGCGCAGGAGCAAGATGGAAGCGTTGCTGCTTGAAGTTGATTACTTAATCAATGATTTGAAAAACACACTGCACCACTTGGATGAATGGGCAAAACCTGTGAGAGTAAGTCTAGACAATTACTAAAAAACAGTTAAAATTTTTTAAACCTTAAACTTTAGGTACTGTGACCAGTAATGTAGAGACTTATTGCATGTAATAATATACTGCTGATTGTTCTGATATGCAATACAATCATGCAAAAACAAAACATGTGCAAAATTTTCAAGTTATTGCACGCTGGGACAAACATATAATAATAGAAAAACGACAGGTACAACAGGCGGCCTTATGTCATCAACCGTTAAAAGAAAAGAACAATAATATAAAAATAGGATCAAATATAATTTTTAATACCAAATATTAATTTAGTATGCTCAAACATAATGATAGTGTTACCTTGAATGCAGTTCATTTATAATTTATCCGTAGATCAATTAATATAGACGGGCCAGTTAATAATATAATATCAAACATAAAAAATAATGTTTATTTAAAGAGTGCCCATGCCAATTATATCTTTGAAGATCAAATAATATTATCCCATTTAATATCTGTCTGCAATTGTTATAAGGTTCTATTATAAAGTCTATAAGGTCTGTTATTAAGTCCTAATCAATCAAATTATTTACCTCTTTGTCCCGTGCTGAGCGACTTTAAAATCATTTTTTGACTGACAAAATTTTCTTTCAGCCATCGAAAACCATAGTCAACATGCTAGACGACGTAGTCATCTACAACGATCCCTACGGTGTAGTTCTAGTCATCGGAGCGTGGAACTACCCACTTCAGCTTTTGCTGCTCCCTATGTCGGGCGCCATCGCTGCCGGCAATGCCGTTGTTGTCAAACCGAGCGAGCTATCTGTAAATTGTGCTAACTTCATAGCTGAAATGCTGCCTAAATACTTGGACAATGTAAGTACAATTGTGGTAGATTTTTTTACGAGTCAAATAGAATGAAATTTACTTATCAATATTATTAATAATTAATAATACGGCAAAGAAGTCGTTTAAATAAAAATAAACACAACAAGCACGTAGAGAAATTCGTAAGGTCTCCTCGTCGTTCCGTAGCTCAGTTGGGAGAGCGATAGCCCCGGTATGGCGAGGTCGCTGGTTTTCGTTCAGCCGGACTAAAGGAATTTTCCTTCCTGTTTGTTCGATCAATAATAATAATCGCGGATAAATTTCCACAATATGCTACCAGAGAATTCTAAAGTATTTTTAACCCACTTCAAAAAAAGGAGGAGGTTCTCAATTCGATTGTATTTTTTTTCGTGTATATGTCACGCGATAACTCCGGTGATTTGTGAATCAATTTTGATGATTGTTTTTTGTTGGAAAGAGGGTACCTCAGTAGTGCTCCCATTTAAATTTGATGAAAATATTCCACATCCAAAGGTGGCAAACTTTGGGGTGAATCCGATTTTGCGCACTTTCCGGTAGCCGATTTCAATAAAACTTAGCAAATTCCACGAACTTTTGATGTCGGTTTTTTATTATTATATACTGAGATTATGGTCATATAGCTGATTACCTTGACAAACTGATTGTGGTGAGTAAGATGGAGGGAAAGGGACTCCACGGTAGATCACCTAGCTGATGGAGTGACCAAATGACCTGAAATCACTGGCCTCGTTATAGCAACTGCCCTGATAGACACTGAACACAGACCAGTAGGGCTAGCACGACAGGACGCGAATAGCGCGAGAGCGACGTAGAGCGCGAGATGCTACTATTCTCGCATAGTGATCTCTCGCTTTATATTGCTCTCGCGCAAGTCTCTCTTGTCGTGCTAGCCCTACAGAACGCGTTTGCTGCGGTTCGCAGTGAGTTGACGATAACCAGTAGGGCTAGCACTGATGGAAGAAAATAGTCCATAAAATCTCGAAAACCTTTCGGGGACACGACCTTCAGCAATGAAGAAAACGACTAAAAAGATCAATAATAAATAATAAAATGTTTGTTTCAGTAATACAATTAACTGCTCATTACCATTGGATGGTACCTCCTATTATACTTATCAAGCCCGTGTCCGGAGGTACCGCTCTCCCATAGCTATAAATGCACATTTTCCATTTTTAACTTAACTTTCGTGTTGCCATAGTCTAAGAGAGTAATGTTTTTAAAGCAAGTATTCTAGGAGATCTTCGGTTTCCTCATATGTTTTGGACTGTAGCCCTTTTTATATAAGTTTCTTGCAGTCTCTATAACTTTTGGTGTATATTTCTAATTCCTTATTAATTAAATTATACAAATGGGCCGATCGCTTGTTGAATTGTCTGTTCGCAAATGTTGTATTTACTTTATATACTTGTACCGCACTGTCTTTCCTTCTCCTCTTCGAAATATTTAGATCATATTTTAAAGACCTATGTTGCCTGAGTACAGTTTTACAGTGATATAGAGTTTATCAATAATAATATTAATAACAATTGTTCATGTTATATGTGTCCTTGTTGAGTCCATGATGCCAAGCCAGCAATGGAAGCGAAGTTCGTCACAGAATCACACAGTTTCATTACATTTACATAAACATTTCATTTTCAGGACGCAGTCCTAGTGGTCGAAGGTGGTCCAAAGGAGACAACCGAGTTGCTGCAACAAAAGTTTGACTACATCTTCTTCACGGGCGGCACTGGCATCGGCAAGATTGTCTACGAGGCGGCGACGAAGTCTCTGACCCCCGTCACTCTTGAATTGGGTGGCAAGAGGTATGACGTCATCCGTTATATCACTCCTATATGCGAACACTGGAATGCTCCATCCATCAATGCCATACATGTTGCCATTTTACTGCTATCGATTCTTCCCAAATTAGAGCGGTTACTTGTTGACATTAGCGATTTATAATGACCTTATTAAGGACAACAAACAAGTAGATATATTTAATTCTAATTGTGACTTTAAAATGTCCGTCTCAGATATTCTCAAGTAGTCCAGTTAGGGCGCGTTCCCACTTTGTCGTGACGTTTTATTTCCCGTCAGACGACTGTCGTTCTAACTGTTCCCATTATCACGACGGTCTGTCGTCGTAACGACAAAAAAATCGTGAAGGACAGTTAATCGTGACGTTTTATATGTGAACAACTTCATTTAAATATACAGACCACGACACTGTAAACTGCACGACTATCTGTCGTCACGACATAGTGGGAACGCACATAGTATAAAAATTTTAAGAAAGATATAGCAATTTTGTTTTAACACTTATTTATCTTTTTTGTGTTTCCTTTTATTTATTTGTACCAACATAAATTTTGTCATTTATAATTTGACAGTTGCTTTTCTAAACATGCCGTATGTACACGCTCTGGTTGGTATTCTGGTTCAAATCTAGTTTTAAGCAAATTAATGTGTTAATCTGTTCCCATTATGCCGTAACGTTTTATTTATCGTTGAACGACTGTCGCGTCTAGCCTGTTCCCATTAGATCGTGACGACAATTTGTCGGTTCACGGCATCCGCCTTGTCGTTTGCACGACAGAATCGTTTAAAGCTAAGATTATTCTGTCGTCACGTCGTGACGTGTTATTTGTCGTTTGACGACTGTCGTTCTAGCTCTTCCCATAAAGTAATAATTGCGCTTGGCGGCAGAAACGACTAAGTTGGCAGTACTTCCCTCGGAGAACTCTTTCACAAAGAGCTGTACTGCTACTATACTCCGTCCAACCATTTATTTAACTTTTGACATATGCATGCCTCCGAAGTTCCGTAATTATTGACATACAACCATAGACAAAAAATGCAATACATCCTGGACTCGTTTATTTTTTATTTTAGTGAAACGACGTGCTAGCTCCGATGTTTATCGAGCTAACAGATTATGTAACGAAGATTATTCAAGTTGATCAGTTTTGATACCTGTCTAATAAATCATAATGAAAATAAATAAACTATAAATAATTATAATAAATTCTTATTGTTTATTATAATGAATCGTCGGTTTCTTCTCCATATGAACTGGACTGAACCTGAACTGAACCAGCACCCTTAACCCTTCAATACCGGAACATCGGTAATGCTAACATTACTGTTTGGCGGCAGAAATAGGTAGCTCTGCTGCTACTACATTGTATTTTATATTATTAAATGCTACGTTATTATTATAAATATTATGATTATTGCCTTACAGTCCAGTCTACATTGACAATACAGTAGACATCGTGGTGTCAGCACGCCGCATACTATGGGGCAAGTTTATAAACGCGGGCCAAACTTGCATCGCACCGGACTACGTCCTGTGCTCCAAAGAGGTGCAAGACAAGTTCGTGGAAGCTGCTAAAAAAGTGCTCTATGAGTGGTATGGCGAGGATCCCCAGAAATCACCAGATCTTTGCAGGATTGTCAATAGCAGGCATTTCAGGTACTTTTTATCTATGACACTTATAGATAGGTTTAACCATAAAGCGGCTCCCCATGAGGAGACCTAACTGAGAGAAGATGATGTTTTACTACCGTGATTTTCATAATTCCACGCTCGAGAGATACAACGTCTAACGTGCATTTGGACAACATTACAGGAGAGTGAGTTGAAGCAATTTTTTTTAAGAAAAAATAATCATAAGTCTAATTTTATTTGTTATATGGAAAACTTCTAGTTTCCGCTGTTAAATGGAAAAAAATTAAAATAGTTTTTCTTAAAAAAAATTGCTTCAATTCATTCTCCTGTAATATTTTCCGAAATGACGCCTTGCTTTCACAAACTCGTATCTTAAAGCACACAGTTACTGAAATGCAAAACATGGATTGTGTATACAAATTTTGCAGTCTGATATCACATTTCCTTCATATTTACACGCTGGCTTTTACCTATTCGTAACTGTCGTCATCGCCGAACGGTTACCATGACTACCACGCAGAGGTCCCAGCTTCGATTCCCGGGCCGGGAGAAATTAACATTTACACGCCTGCCTGCAGGTTGAATAATAATGCACGGAGAATGGCACGTCTTTCACACACTTTGATTTCAGCTCTATACTCGTAGAGATAAGGCGGTACAACCAATGCGTTAATCCCAGCGTGCTGTTGAATGCACACAGCACGTCAAGTGTGACACTAGACTACGGGCCACAGACTACATATGGGCTTTAAACTGGAACGATTACACACGGCGTTGTATGGCCTACATTTATTTCTTTCTTGAGTTTGGGTGTAATTTGTGATTGTCTATGTGTGTGTCCATGGCACCCGCGACACAGGGTTTCCCTAGTGCGGGGCTATGTTGAGTGTGTGCGTTTTTATTATTATTATTAAAGTAATGCATCCAAAGTTGTTACTTTATCAAGGGTGTTCCCTTGATAAGAAATTTAAAATAAATAGAAAGTTTTGTCCTCTCCTGAATAATCACTCTTTATGAGATACGAGTTTGAGAAAGTAAGGCATCGAAATGCCCGCTAGACGTTTTACCTTTCCAGGGTCGATATATATATTTTTTGTGTTGTCTATTTTTACGTATGATCACATTTTTTTTATACCAAGTGTACGTAGTGTCTTCGTAATCTAACTGAGAAAATTTACTCGACTTTATAGGCTAACTTTAAGTTAATTCTAGACCTTGAAATGGTTGCGCAGTTATTGTCTAACGCCAACGTGTGTATATAACTCCGCGCCACGGCGAGAGTTCAAACGTCAGCCTTGTATAATTTTATTACCTACTTTTAAAAGTTACTTTGTTGAAATACAATAGAAAAATAAGGAAATACGTGATAGGTTATTCGCGGAGTAATAAAGTATTGTTGAGACAAATAATTTTTCTCGGCAAGTGCGAGAGGATAGATGTATATGATACTAACAAATTTTAAAGGATGGTCCCTGTGACACTTCATTTGACGTTTGTCATAGAGATGAGGTAAAGTCGATAGATTTTTGGTTTGATTTTGAAGCAAAGGTTCTCTCTTATACAGCCTTGTATAATATTACGGATTTAAAAAAATTTAGTTTTTAAAATAATTAATTCCCATGAATTGTATATAAATATTTTTTTTTTATCCGATCTGATATTTCTATGGAGTAGGTACCGGAGAAGAAATAAATTAAATGTAAATGCTGTTTCTGTTTATGATTCAATAGCCATCGCCAGCGATAGGTTAACAATAATTGCATATACAACCAATTATAGCGTCCTAAAATCTATGATTTTGTTCAAGAATACTTTTGACGTTGATCTTGACATATATAAATATGTGTCAATTTATTTTATTACGAGCTGACACCTTGTTTGTGCCACGTATTTATTTGTTGCTGTTGTGTTTTCCGTTAAAGTTATTTGTTTTTATTTGTTGACTTTTAGTATGTTTAATTTGGCTGTTGTTGTTTAGCCATGCTGAAAAGACTCCAAAAGATTGTCCTCAACAGTCAAGTTCGGTAAATTGTAGTGCGTCTACACGATTATATGGATCGGGAGAAACAAAATAATGGACCCTGGCTCTCGAAAACGTTGTATAAATGTATGAAGTGTTTTGTATTGCATTAAAGGCATAAAATACCCCACTAAATTCAAATGCCATTGTAATTGATATTTTAATCAATTTGAGACTCATAATTTAGATTAAAAATATTAATATCATATCACTAATTACCTAATTGGTTAAACTAGTGTACGCACTATGTATTTATTCATTAAATCATCGAAAACTTTTTCTCAATATGCCTCGTCTCTAGCAAATGCAGTCTAATGAAGTAACCTATGTACGTTGTCGTAAAGATAAATTAATTTTTGGAAAAAAAATGTTCTCTGCTCATTTCGCACTAATTTGGTATTACTTTTACTTTAATTAAATTTTTTATGTATTTGCTTAAACAAAATCTTTTCACTAAAAAGCGAGACATAAAAATAGTGTATAAAATACGTAAATTAGTGGACGTCGTTACAAGGTTATACTGTGTCGAATTTTGGGAAATGTCACAGGGATCATCCTAGAAAATTTGTAGTTTAATAATATTGTTATTATTTATTAATATTATTGTATATGTATCAACTTCAATTGACGTTTGATCTTTCATTTCATTTTGTCAAAATCAATAATACACCTATAGATCTAAAAATATAGACAAATTCATTCCGCCATTACTTGTTAAATAGCCATTGTGAACATACTTAAGTATACATTAATTTTATTGAATAATAACAAATATTTATATGCCGTTAAGGTACAATATCCCCATGGCTCAGTCTTCGATTAAATCTTTTACCATTTTGTGTTCCTTTCGTACGCATACTAAGTGTAATTTCAATTCCATTACCAGCCGTCTCCAAAGCCTTCTAGACGCCTCGGTGAACAAAATCGTAGTCGGTGGAAAGACCGATGCGCAAGACCGTTTTATCGAACCCACGATCGTCGCCAACGTGACTGAGAAAGACAAAATCATGGAGGGCGAAATATTCGGCCCTATTCTGCCGATTGTACCCGTCGAAAATGCTTATGAAGCCATCAAGTTTATCAACGCCAGGTATGTTGACATTAAGGCCCATTATCCAACAAACATAAGATGGAAAATATCGCACACCGGCTACAAGAGTATCACAAGTCAAAAATCTTCATATTTTGGGTTCTGTATGGGCGTATACGTGAAGTTCCCCAGTTTTTGGTAAAGAATTTAGAACAATATGGCAACATTATATACTCAGTCCGAAGTTACCTAAAAAGTTACATTTGATGACTGATCAGTAACATTACCATGAGTTGCACACGCGTGAGATATTTATTTGGGGAATTAAACAGTTCCTGACCTAGTGGTCACGACTATAGATCTAATGGCACCATGAGTCCCTATCCCTATAATTTTCGATCGAGATCGAGAATATCGAGACATTCCCTAATGAGTTAAGTTTGGTTGTAGTTTATTACACTTTCGGTACTAGAGTCACTTATTTAACAGGTGTGAAGGGTATTTATTCGAAAACATAACCAAGATATATTTACTCGCCGCTTTTGTAATTTTTTGAGTTGTGATTGTGTTGAAGCTGATGTGGGATATAATTAATATAATGGATTGTATTACAATGGATAAAGAGCCAATTATTTTTAAGTACCCTCTGTACTTCTTAGTACGTAGATACACGATTGATGCTTCTATCTTCAAATTATATAATAGGAATTGGTGTTTTAAAGAATCCTCTGCAGTTTTGTACACTTGTATGTACTTTAGAAATAAAAAAAGATTAAGTATATTCCTACTTTAATATGGACCTAAGTAGTTATCGATAGTTCCAAATGTGAATCATCGATAACTTTAATTACCAATATCCGTACTATAGTAGGGATAAGTGTAATAAAACTTCAGAGGCATTTTTCTACACTAGCCGAAATATCGATAAATCCAAGAGTGTTGCGATAGGAAGTGTGTTCTTGCGAGTGTCTGTCAAAATCACTGTGCATTTCAGTCAAAAATCTATGTGAGTTTCACAGGCTTTACTAGGGTTGTGTGTGTCTCGTTTGCAATTTTCGCCAAAGGACCCTGTATACAAAGTTCGGAATAGTGGTTTTCTTTTATTTGCTCAATATTTTGATGTTTGATATCCTGATTAAAAATATGAATATTATGTGCGACTGTCGATAATGAATACTATAGTAAAGAAGTAATGAAGTCAAAGTATCTACGTTTCGCACCCCTCATTTCAATTAATTTATCTGGAAAACACTTTCCGACTTTGAAAGCTATGTCCTTTAATCAAAAGGTGGCTGTATTTGATTTAATTGATATTTTCATTGCAACTTGGGTAAATACGGACGATCAAATCAAATTTGGGTTGCAATTGGCAAATGAATTTTATTTTCACCATTGGACTATGGTGCATTGTCCTTTCACCGTGATTGCCATCGCCACTTGAATCGATCGGACCTAAAGGAAAACAATTTGCACTTGATCACATTATTTTCGTGTCACAAAGCATTATCACTTTTACAATTTTATTCTAAACAGATGGGTGTATACTACATTTTTATAGTTTCCAAATATAACTAATGCATCCATAATCGACTTCTCAATTTTCTGAAATACCATAAAATAAAGTTAACTGGAGACTGAAATAATATCTCACTTCCTTTCAGTCTCAAAGTAATACGCAAAAAATTGGACAAGGGACTTGTGCCTCCGGTTAATTTATGGTATCGGAATTAATGAAGTGCAACCTTATATCCTTTAACTATGATTCTATAATTTATATATCTATAATGTGACGTCATGATTTTACACGATATAACAATTCCTTTACCCGAGGCAAACCTAACTTGTGGCGTAATAACATTGTAACGCAAGATAAGGGAGTCACCAACTTATCAACACGGAATCACATTAAGCCGGACAGAAACATCTTTATGTACATGTAATAAGAACGAAGAAAGAGGAAGCGAAACGTCTTTTTCACTCTTATTGCATGGACATAAGGGTTTTTCAAGGCGGTTCCGTGTGAATAAATGTGATGAGTCCCTAAATTTAAAGCAAACTCTTGAATGTAGAAACATTTACTATTTTATTTTAGTAAGTGGTGTTTATCTTAACTTGTTTACAATGGTGTAACGATTATCAGTCTGGATTAATCCTGGGTTGTCTACGTCCTTTTTAATGAAAATTCGAAGATATAATGCGGTATATGCCATTGTTATACCAAAAGAAAATTCATTTACTTTTTTTAGTTATACTTCTGGGGGAAAAAAATCCCAGTGATCCTGTTAGTAAAAAGCATATAAAAAGTGTGACACCATTATATCTTCTCTCCCCTAATCTCCATCAAACGGGTGATCCCCCATCAACCCATGAACCCGCTGGTGGTATTGCAGGGAGCGTCCGCTAGTATTATACGTGTTCAGCGGGCAGAACAACATTCAGAACCTGTTCACCGAGCAGACTCACTCGGGGAGTATTAGTATGAACGACACGGTCATGTTCTACGCTGGTAAGCGCACACGGAGAAATTTGCTGAAACAAAATACGATTCGTTTTTTGAATATTTTTAGAAAATTGTTAGCTTTTATTATCATCAATAATATAATTTCGAGATGCCGTATCAGAATACCTATCAGATGTTTTTTACAAACCTAGACTAAATGAATGCTTTTAGTCATTAGGATACAGTAGAATATATTATATACTTGCTAAAAAATTCGTAAAGAATACTGGCTAGTTCATATAGCAAAATTTTTTAATGGCTACCAAAATTTTGTTTCTGCAAAATCTCTATGACTTGGCATCAATATGGTTTGGCTGTTTTTCCAAAATTCGTAATTAGAAATCAATATGGTCGTGTGGTTTAGTCGTTTCTACTATTCCTAATTCGGTTTTGGTGCCATATTCCCTTAGCACTGTGGTTTTTGTGACATTTTCTTTAGGTTTTCGGTGTTGGTTTTTTGGTGAAGGTTGTTTCTGGTGATGGCTAGATAATATTGCAATAAACTGTTAGCTATAAGTTTTGGACACATTTAAGCGTTAAATTAAAGCATGATTCTGAAGCTGTTTAGTCTTATTGCTATTTTATGTATGTACTTAACAGAGATCGAAATAGGCAGAATAAATGCTGGTAAGGTAAAACGTGTAACGTGCGTTTGGAAAATATTACAAGAGAGCGATTTAAAGATTTAAATTAAATTTTTTTTTTTAAGAAAAAATCTTACTTTTATTTATTATATGGAATTTTTTTTTTTATAATATCAAGTGACGGGACGGACAAATAGTAAGCTACACGCCTGTCCGTAACAGCTACAGTGCCACTCAGATCTTTAAATTGCATAGATCTGAGGGGCACTACCACTGCGCCCGTCACCCTGAGACATAAGTTGACAAGTCCCATGTGCCTGTAATTTCACCAGCACCCTTACCCTTCTAAACCGGAACACAAATGCTGACATTACTGCTTGGAGGCAGAAATCGGTAAGGTGGCAGTACTTCACTGGACGAACTCTTTCACAAGGAGCTCTAGCTAGCTCTAGCTCTTTCATATAACAAATAAAATTGGAGTTAGGAATGTTTTTTCCTTAAATAAATTACTTTAAATAGCTCTCCTGTAATATTTATCAAATGCTTGTTACACGTTTTGCCTTTCCATGGTCGATATATTTGTAATTTTGTTCAGGATTTTGCCTTTTTTTTAACTATTCTATAACTTCACAGAGGGGTTTTAGCCAATTTATGAGTATTCCTCGAGTTTTAGGTTAAGATACTCAGCCTATTCCAATATCTGGTAATTAATATAAGTTTCTCAGAATAATTATTTGTTGGTGACACTGAAATATTTGAAACGTGTTCTCAGCCTCCACTTTTCTCGTAATACAACTAAGTTCTTTTCCTAGTAGTGCTGCAAGGAAATTTGTTTGGAAATTTGTGTTGTATGGTTTTTCATCTTTTTGTTTCTTTAAAGAAAGTTACAAATTGTAAAACATCAAATGCGTTTTCATAGTGACTAAATCAATGTACGTATATTTTTAATCTAATATTTAAATATATAACATCCCTTAAAAAGTATTTCAGTTTACACCAACACAGTTCTAATCGAAAACTTCGTAAATTTATTACTATTACTTTTATTTTTTATTTAGTATTATTACTACCGGTGGTGGTCTCATAATGTTCCTTACTCGTAGAGAGAAGCCGTTAACAATGTACATCTTCACGACAAATGCAACCGTTCGGGACAGTCTCCTCAACAATACAAGTAGTGGAAGCGTATGCTGTAACGATACGGTCATGCAAATGGGAGGTTTGGATCTTCTTTTCCTTTTTTATGCTTCAAATATATTTATCTCTTAGGCCGTCTCTGGTAGCGTTAGCGATTTAAAAAAAGATTTTGTACCAACCCTTAGACAACTTACTGGAAAAAAGAAGGACTTACTTACTATTCATAGAAAGTTATTTCATCGAAGGACACTTCTACGCTCTTCGACTTCACCACGAGTAAACTTAGCTGCACGCGAGTAACTGAATTAATTGTACCATTTTACCGGTAGATTATTTATCATTACGCCTCATTGTGAATTACTTGTTTGATAAATTATTAATTCTCATCGTATCTATGGCATACACTATACCTAATGCTGGCCCACTGTTTAGTCAAAAGTACAGTAAATAAAATGGTCAGTGACGTACACTTTACCAACAGTGCATTTCTTCGAATACCATATTCCCGAAAGATATATTCTCAGTTTATGAAGTAGTAGTAATTAGAGTTGTTCAACCGATTATAAGCTAGCTTCTTTTCGAATTTTAACGGTGCACACGTACCTTAGGTTTTTTTTGTGGGGTCTTTGGTTGTGGCCCAACTTGAACCACATACCTAAGGTCCCACAATCCAAGTTTATGTATATTTCTTTACTCTTTTATTTGTATATACAAGATTTTTCGTAAAATTTGCTGCCAATGCTTGTATTTACGCCTGCCTGTAACAATAATGCTTTGCACTATCTTTGAATAATAGCATGCCCAGTGTTGACATTTTTTTTTTGTGTTGGTTTTATGTTTTTAGGATAATGAAAAAGTTTTAAGCTCCTCACTGAAGCTTATTAGATTTATCTGTTTTATATTTGAACAAAAATAACGCTAAACATAAGAGAAACTTCGGAACAAAAACCTATCAATTTCGATTCTAATTCCGTCTAGTCTCATCGAACGGATTTGTCACATTGTGTTCCAGATTTGTGCATTTGAAGCGTATTTTAAGGCGGATCTAGCGGTTGGTGTTGAGGTTGGATAAATTATTCGTGGAAATGTATAAAAACTCCCGTTTCACATTAAAAGGCAAGAATTAGGGCGCCCACAAATTACACGCTTTTAGAAGCGCTGCAGTAGGGCACTAATCTTCAATAATGGAATGAATGAAATGAAATAATGAAATATTTATTCGCAAGCAAACACGGTAAAAAAAGATATTATTATTCAAGGTGTCAAGAACACGTGTTGCACCAGATACTGGCACGCAAATATTAAAATAAATTGAAGTTAAATAATGGCATAAATTAAAATTATACAATTCGTCAAATAAGCAATGTCATATAAAATTAAGTAAAAATGCCAATAAATAGTAACAGCAACAAAATCATAAATTAAACAATATCAAAGAAGTAAGAACAGCACAAATATAAACAAAATGTGAAATACAAACAAAATGTCAATTTCTTTTTATTATTAAAAAATCTTTGATATCGTATAAACACAGATCACATAGCAAATCAAATAACTTTTTTTTAAATATTTTTATAGGTAAATCTGCGATAGCTGCAGGCAAAGCATTATATATTTGTATGGCCATGTTATAGCAAATCCTATAAAAGCAAGTAGTCTTATGGGAAGGGCCAGCTATGCGGTTTGGATATCTAGTTAAAAAATTACATACTTCACGTTTCCTAGTAAATAAGACCAAGTTTTTTTTAACAAACATGCATACCTCATATACGTACATGGCGGAAAGCGTTAGAAGATTTAGCTTTCTAAAAAACGGTCTACAAGATTCGAGCGGACCTACTCTACATATAGCTCTGACACATTTTTTATGGATAGCAAATACACGGTTTATTTCTACGCAGTTCCCCCAGATGATGAGGCCATACCGCAAGCTTGAGCAGACAAATGCATGGTAGGCCATCAAGGCAGTCCTCTGATCACATATGTGCGTTAGACGATGTAAACCAAATACAAATCGATTCAGCTTTGACATATTGAATCAACCTGTGGTTTCCATGTTAGTTGAGAGTCCAATACTATACCGAGAAAATTGCTGGATGAGCATTCCACAATTTCATCTCCATGACAACTTACAGAGAGTTTCTGGGGCTTTCCATTATAATATATAAAATTGTATGAATTTTTTTTTTTTGGAAACATTTACTTTCAGATTATTTATCTTAAGCCAGTCAATAATATTACATATTTCTTTTTCATAATCTATGTCAGAATTCTTATTAATAATGATTGATATGTCATCTGCAAAAAGAGTGCATGGATATTTTTTCATTTCAGGGAGGTCATTAACATATAATACAAACAGCAATGCACCTAAAATACTTCCTTGAGGCACACCGTATTTATTAACTTTAAACTCTGATCTGTGGGTCTCAATCTCATTATTATTATTTAACTTCACTACCTCCACACACTGAGTTCTGTTGCTAAGGTAACTTGCTATCCAGTTACGCACCTGGCCACGAAAACCGTATCTTTCTAATTTGGATAGTAGAGTTCTATGGCAAACGTAATCGAAAGCTCTACTCATGTCAAATAAAACAGAACAGACAGGTACTTTCTAATCTGCAAAAGTTGAGATACAATATACTGGGTTATTGTTAAAATAACCTCGCAGGAGTATATTACTAACATTACAAACAACAACTTTTGTTCCATGACTTTATACAAAACATAATTAATTTACCAAAAATAAACATTTAAGTTTTTGTTGTACTGACTCTTTTTTTATCTGTATTAGGTAATTTCAAACGTGCAAGCGTCCTCCGCGCCTACTTCCACCCCCCGTCCTGCACAGTTAAAAGCGGTTTATTTAAATATATTTATTTTTGTATGAAAGTAAAATATGTTGAATTATTAAAAGTAATGGAACAAAAGTTGTTAATTATGATGTTAGAATAATAGTCCCGTGAGGCTGTTAGTACAAATACAATTTTTTTTTATTTTATTTTTTTTTTATTTTATTTTTTTCAATATAACCAAAGTGAAAACTGCCTTTGTCAGCGATTGCAAAAACTTTTCAGTTGACACTCTACCGTTCGGCGGCGTGGGCCACAGTGGAATGGGCGCATACCACGGCAAAGCCACCTTCGACACTTTCACGCACAAGAAGAGTTGCCTTATCAAGAACTTCGCTGCCATCGGAGAGAAGTTGGGATCGTAAGTTCCATTGTATTAACCTACAAAAACTTACGTTTTTATCCTGCAAATTTGAACGCTATGTAAATGGCGTAAGGTACTATGTTAACAGTTTGTATTACTCTAGCTGTGGCTCTTATAAGATAGAGTTTTTTGTGTTTGGCTGTCTTTTTAACTGACTTCAAAAAAAGGAGGAGGTTCTCAATTCCACTGCTTTTTTGTTCGCGATAGGCCTTGTGAACCGTGATATTTCTGAACCAATTTTGAGGATTCTTTTTGTTGGAAAGGAGGTACCTCAGTAGTGATCCTATTTAAGGGTGGCAAACTAGGGTATGTATCCGGTTTAAAACTTGGCTAATAAATTGAATTCCACGAACTTTTGAGGTCGGTTTTTTGTCACTATATTTCGACACGACAGAGTTCACTATAGTCAGTACGCGCAGCGTTTGATATCATAATGAGTCATTTTTCATTGCCACGGCACGGAATATAAGTTTTTTTGTCTTGTCTATTGCATGAAATTTATGTCACTTGTGCAACGTACAAACTAGATACGATACGGTAGCACCGGGAAATTCCGAGACAAACTTAAATTATATGTTTATGACTTGTCACTTGCGTGGTCCACCGAGATGAACCAATCGAGTAGTCCACGAGCAAGACGGGCTTATTTATTGTTATAGTTATTTGCTCCTTGTTTGTGTGTTATTTATGTGTGGATCGTCTAATTGTTTTTTCTTTTTCTTTTTTTTAGTTCATGTTATAATTATGTATCATAATTTGTTAAATGTATGTGTGATGTAGTGTTTCTTTTTGGAGTAAACTATTTCTATATCAAAGCAGACAATAAAACTGTCGTGTAGCTAACGCATAAGGCATTTTCTAATTGAGTACGTATCTGAGACCAAAGAACGAAAATCAAATCTGACAGCATTGTAAAAAAGGACATACGCGCCATAATTCTGCCCTCGTAACGAAAGAAGGCACAACTATGCGTACTTTATACGACAGTTGTGCCCTGAACAATTCTTGTTTCCATAATGTCTGCGCCAATATAAAGTAAGCCTATAGGTTCAATAACTTAGGCAGAATACTAATCAACACCATTAGCCGGTTTTAATCGTCCAACTTCCTCCAGGGGCCGCTATCCACCCTACACGGACTCAAACCTGAACTTCATTCGGACTTTGATGCGCAAGCGCCAGCCTCCCTCGCTGAAGTTTCTGCCGTATCTGCTCGCGTTCGCGCTCGGCGTCGGGGTCACCTATGGCGTTTTCGCCGTTCAGAAGGTAAAGAAGTAAACTGAGTAATTTGCGCAACCATTTTCCACTACATAACACAAGCACTCAACTCAACGCAATACATACACAAATGGGTACTTGGCTCGAGATTACATCCGGGGGTTAACCGTATGTATAGGCTTTTAGTACATAATCTTTACGCGTTATGATCCCTTATTCCCAGTCGTCACCAATGGCTCTGTTCCGACTGGCGACAGATGGGGAAAAAAATCCCGTATGTTGTTGTTATTAGGTTATGGTTAAGAAGCCATGGTTTTTCATAGGATTCTATTACCATAGTATAGTAAGACAAGTAGTGTAGCCGAACTTGTTCCAGTTAAATCATCCTCCACCCATTATTCATCCAATTACTGAGCTCAAGTTCATTTGAATTGTCAATTTTTGTAAGTTCATACATACATGCACTGTATTTAGGACTACGTATATGAAAAATACTAAGAGGAGGTATATTACAAAGTTGTTCATTTTAAGGAGGTATATTACAAAGTTGTTCATTTTAATTCAATATAGATAATCAAATCCGGCTATTCTGACTCTCTCTCTGTACTAATAGATCAACTATCAAAACAAGAATAAAGAAGGCAATTAGTAATCATTAGAACGTCGTAACATTCACAATTCAGTCTTTTTTGACAAAATTTAATCTTCTTTCAAAATCTATCGATAAAACTATCGTCAACAACTACATAACTATTTAAAATTTTATGAAAATGTACAACCCTACAAATGTCATTTTACTCCGTCTTCAACAAAGACAGAGTATAGAGTTTAGTTGACTGTACTAAAAATAAATAAGGTACAAAAGTTAAACAAACACATACAAATAGAACATATTAATACAATTTTCTTTTCAATTCAGGCAATCATAATATGCATTTGTTTACTATTCATTAACGAACATGTTTGCCAACATATTCATCGTGAACGACATGTTTGACGTAAAATATCGAGTTGTCGGCCAACTAAAACGGTCAACACGACCGACATGGTCAACGTGTTCGCTAATTTCTCGCTTTACTTGTATTAGTCTGCAGTGAATCCAGTGTACGGGTTAAAATTGTTAAAAATTAAATAAAGTTTATTTGCTAACCGAAATTTTGTTTTCTTTACCTTTGTTCTAATTCATAACCTGAACATTGAGTTCTTTAATAACAGACTGGTACAGGGTCAAAACAACATGAATTGAACAACATTGGTACAATAGTCCTGCGAGATTGTTAGTCTTTTACACATAACCCTGTATAGCCGCCCTCAATAATAAAGTGGGGAATTTAAAAAAATATAAAACGTGTATGTAATGTACATCGAGTATATAACCAGAAATAGAGACTAAATGTCATTTAATTTGTTTGAAAACCTTTCTGTCAAATCATTACGGTGACAACTGCGCTCCGATTGGCCGACCCGAATTTCGAAACAATTGACGGGTGTCGTCAATTGTTTCACTTCAAATCGACCAGTTTAACTTGAGCTTTGCTATAATGGACGAATATTGAAAAGTTACATATTTAATTACCAATGAAATGTGATTCCGTTTGTTTTGTAATTAGATGTTATGCTATTTTTCCTACACCACCGAATGAAACAGCCCCACATATTTAGAGAAAAATAAATACAGAATATTTTTGGAATATACAGAGACGTACACGCAGGTCAGTTGTTGACGCTGTACTGTTTCAGTTTTCTAATTTGTGATTTCAATGCAAGCGAGAGTTGATATTTAGAAGTGTATATTTATATAAGGCTCATTTGCCCGATGAGTTGCCAGGGATGGAGGCCCTTATTTCGTCTCTATTTCTGGTCATGTACTCGATGGCAATGTAAATCGTCGTGATATTCAACAAACTTAAAAATTACAATTATTAAAGAGACATCTCTTGTTTAGTGAAGAAATAGATTAGGTTTCTGTAGTAGTAGTAGAAATAGATTTCTCACAGTTGGCGCTACGGCAAAAAAGTCGTTAAAAAACCAGAAAACTAAATTGTTACACATTCAGTTTAATTGTGAAGCAAAATCAACGGAGTTAACATATTTTACTAGCAAAAAAACTTTAGGTGCCACGATCTCCAAAATTACCGAAATGCATATGCGTTACTTACGACCATAGGTCGGAAAAAGGTGTTCCAAATCTATAGTTACATGTATAGATATAGCTACAAGGAGTGACATATAGTTGTTAGAACCACCAAATTTTAATTCATTACTATTTTGGAATTCCGGATTTCCGGAAATGGTTTTACTCCATGGCGGAAGAAATAAGTATGGTGGCAGTACTTCCTTGGACGGTAATAATAAGCACCATCAGTATCAAAACACCATCAGTAACATCAGCATCATCTGCAGCACCAGGCTCAACAACATTATGTTTATATAAGCATCATCAGCTGCATCAGCATTATTAGCATCTTAGTCAATTTCATAATTTTAGTAGCAGTAGAGCTTGTGAATACGACACTTAGTAGTACCTCTTACGTGTATGTGAGCATTACTGCGTTGCGGTTTTGAAGGGTAGGGTACTAGTGATATTACAGACATATGGGACTAGTCGAGATTTTCAGTACACTCTTTGTAACGTGTATGGTAGGATGTAATGGACTAGAGGTAGGGTGATTAGTTTCATTTCCTATGTGTAACAATCGCGAAAACCTCGATATCTCGTTATGTCCCAAGGTCAGGCTCAGTGGCAATGCCCCTCAAATAGAGATGCGCCGAATACAAGTTTTACCAACTAACCGAGTACCGAATATTACTCGGTTTAACATTTGCCGAGCCGAGTACTCGGCCGAGTTACTCGGTTCATTGCAACCGGAACGCGATGATCCTAAAAGTCCCATTGCTCTAGAATTAGACCGATATGTCAATGAAAGTTTATTGTCGCGAGAGCAGAGTCCTTTCCAATGGTGGGCATAATAAAACAAGATATCCAAAACTGGCACAGTTAGCATGAGTGTTTTTATGTGCACCTGCAAGTTATTTTCCGAAGCGGGTAATGTGTATGAAGAAAAAAGGAACAGACCATTACCTGAACGCGCAGAAAGCCTTGTATTCCTACATTAAAACCTGCCTTTGTTACATTTTAAATATGAATAATATAAACTTTCTTTTTAAATTACTGAATTGCTACAAATTGTTAAAAATTTCTAGAATTTCTAGTAATAAATCTCTTCTGATTATTTTAAATGTATTGTTGATTTTACTTTAATATGTCTATAGCTGTAATGCTTTATTTTAACCGAGTAACTTTTCTCATGAACCGAGTTATTCGGCCGAGTACGAGTAGTAAAAAAACGGCTGAGTACACCGAGTACCGAGTAGCAAACAAGTACTCGGCGCATCTCTACCCTCAAATCTTTGTGACTTAAAGCACTAAGAGACACTCGCAAGTGTTATGGACAGGCGTGTCACTTACCATCAGGAGCATGACGATATCTTTAAAAAAAGAAAAAACTATGAACATCGGTTAATTGTGTAATCGCACCTAATAAAACTTTTTAGAACGATGCGTTTAATTGAGTAACCGACTTCTTACGGTGGTTATAACATCTCCGTATCGTATCCTTTTAATTTTGACGTTAGACATTGACTATCATAGGTACATTAAGTTATGTAGACGCGGCAACAGCGTTCGGAATTTTTTTGAGTTTTCGAGTTTTAATTTATTTATATTGTTTTCCCGATATTCAATGTTTATTCACTACGTCTGTAGTATTGGAACAGCTGGTATTTTTAAAAGTTTTTTAATTTATTTCATGACCTTGGATTCAAGTCATTCGATCGAATGCAGAGATGGGCAGTGGGTAAAAACCCAATCAACCCTCCCGGGTGTTAACTGGGTTTTTACCCAAAGTGCTGGGGCTTAACCCATTGCTGCCCAAAATCGTGGACAAAACGGTGAATACGGAATTGGGTATAATTCCATACTTATACCAATTTCGATTTAAAAATCTTTTTTAGACTAAAAGGAGGCAGCTGTGGATTCTCACTACTAAAGATGCACATTACGATTCCGTTTTTATGAAGATCGGTTCAAATCTATGCAATGTAACAATTTTTTATATCGATTTATTTCAATGTGCTTTTCTAACAAACCCAATCATAGAAAGGCAAATCAGATCGTTCAGATCAGAATACAATAAACATTTTCTAATAATATCATTCAATTTGAACAAAACTCTATTTAGATAAAACAAATATTTAGTTGTGAATAGTATTTGCCCTTCATTTTGGGCGTTAATGGACTTTAAACCTGGTTTAAAACCGACGTTATCAAACCGCCCGGGTTAAAACTCAGGCGCTTGCCCCTCTCTGGTCGAATGTATTAGAAATAATAAACATAAAAAATAGCACGATTGTAAAACGATTTTGTATGGTATTTACAATGAATATTTGAGGACCCCTCCAGAATAAAATGTATCCGTACTAAAGGGTAAAATGACCCTGTAAAATATTGTGTAACATAAAGGTGGATACATCGGCGACTTTTAGCAGCGATACAAACGCGCGTTCGTGAAACGCGTAATTGCATCGCTACACTTGCTATTTATAGGCGATTGCATTGATACAAACGCGTGATTGCATCGCTACACGTGCGATTTATAGGCGATTGCATCGCTACACCTGCGATTTATAGGCGATTGCATCGCTACACTTGCGATTTATAGGCGATTGCATCGATACAAACGCGCGATTGCATCGCTACACTTGCGATTTATAGGCGATTGCATCGCTACACTTGCGATTTATAGGCGATTGGATCGATACAAACGCGCGATTGCATCGCTACACTTGGGATTCATACGCGATTGCATCGCTGCTAAAAGTCACCGTGTGTAACCGCTCTAAACAACTCACTATGTATACTTATCATTTCTGTACAATAATAATTAACTCATTATGTTCACCTATATTTTTTTCTTTTGCAGATGTCGTCCGAAGACTTGTAAGCAGCTAACATGACTAAGGAAAACGAGGGAGCAAATAGTAGAGTTATGCTTCATTTGTCAGATCGCTTTAGCAAGATTGAGTATCATTAAGGTGCGACTGAGTAGGCTCGTTCATATCTGGTAGACTCGTTCCATCGATACATGAATATATTAGTAGAAAACACGATGTATATATATATAGACACGAATATACAAAAGGTTTTCTTAGAAAACAAGAGAGTGAAATACTATAGTTTGTTCCAATAATGTTAAACAAAATATAAACAAGACAGTTTGGTTAAATTTCAAAGCAAGAACGCAATAAATCGAATAAGTAACACTTTCACGGAAATTTCGAAGATTTTGACTTGATATCTCATCACATTTTCTAACAATATTCCTTTGAATAACATCGTTAAATCGTATTTGAAAAATGATAGTCAAAAAGTGAGGTTATATTTTAATTATAGATGTATGAATAGTAATGATTGCATAGTGCCGTACGGAACAAAAAATATTCAGTTCATTCAATTAAATTTTTTTAAACGATTAGTAAATCGAAAATTTCAATCGCAGTTGAACGAGTATCTAAGTGTAAGGATTCGAAGGAGGATTTAAAATTAACATTCCGGAAATTTTAAATATGCTTTTATGGATTATGTAATGAAAACCGCTTGTATAACTCAATTGAACAAATCGATTCATTCAAGTAGTTAATCGATTTGTAGTTGGCATTAAAATTGGCCATCACTAAACCGTTTATACCATTAGATGCGAAATTATTATAGTTATTAAATGGTATAAAAAAACTAAAAGGGTAAAGGTAAAGTGTATCTCAGAGATAGCGCCTTATCAGGGCAGTGCGGTCGGGTCAGTGACTTGTTTGTGCACTTTTTGTTTAAAATGGATTGAAACGAAGTATACTTACTACCTTAAAAGTGGAACCGCACTACGCTAAACTGCACTACAGTGGCATTATTATCACTGTAGCGTTTTGACAAATGTAACATAAGTGTTAGTGTAACAATGATATTGTGATACATTTTTGTAATGGTGAGACTTATGTACCTTTATGATTGCCCAGCTAAAAAAATATTGTTTTTTAAAAATGCACATAGGAGCTTATACCGGAATTTGTATTAATATTGTCTGAATTTAATAATTTGTGGTAAAGTAAGCCTTTAAAAGGCCGTCTCCTCTTGCTCCTACTGGTAGGAGTAGGAGGACTAACATGTCCTTATTCTCCTGACGTGACATCGTATCTAATAAGTACACTGAACTAGAATAAAAAAAAAATCAAAATAAAATAGTCAAAAATATCTTTATTTCATAGGCAAGAAGAAAATTACACTGAAATCGTCACTTTGCGCTCTTTCGTAAGGCAGATTCCCCTAAGAAGAAGTATCAAGAAACTCTTGGGGTTGCTCTTCAAAATTAATATAGTAATTTAAATGTACATACAGAAACAACCTGAAAGAGCTAAATGGATCACTACCATGGAAAAACATAACTTTGCTCTTTTTTGTTTGGCGTGAATGCATATATTAAAAGCTCTGTATTTATTTCATGTGAAGGACCATAAAGGTCTCCATGAATGATTAGCAATTGAGAAAAAGGTTTAGGGCAACTTTTAAAAGTAGCGTCAATAAAAAATTCTGAAACACTCAAGAAGTTTGCTTCCCTGCTCTGTACAGAACACTATAATTCGTGAATCATCTGTTATATAATCTCATCGATAACATACATACGAATACTACAATATCAAATACATATAAATATAGGTGACAGTACATTAGTAGGAGCACGAGGACACATTTATCCTTTTGGTCCTACCAGTAGGAGCACCCAGTAGGAACATTAGGAAACGGCTCCTTAAAATATTGCTAATGATTTATTAATACCCTGAATTTACTCAAATAAAAACCAATATTGAGTGCATGAGAACTCGCCAATTTGTTTGTTTATTTTATGTAACAATTTTAAGGGAAGGATTTATTAAGTTAATGTTTTAGGTTTGTGGGTTGGCAGCAATCTTATTTATGCATTTACTTTATTATAAATGTTTTGTATATTTTTTTTAATACATAAGCACAGAAAATCTATAGTACTATTTTTAATAAAATTTTGACTTATTCTCGGTCGTTAGTTTTGTCACAGTGTGATTCAATGTTATGTTTTCGGATTGGGTGTAGTATTTTGTTAGTAAATGTTGTTATTATATAAATTCCAAGTTAATTGTGAATAATAATCAATAAATCAACAATAGTTTAATACATATCATGTTATAGTAGTATACATAAGTCAACTATATGTCAATTTCTTATGGTCCTAGTACAGTTGGGATAATATAATCCTAAGGACAGCCAAGACCACATCAAGACATTTTAGACTTTAACCTATGCCGTGCAAAGTAGAATTTAACTGTTAAAGCTCAATTGACATTGCCGCGGGTAAGAATAGAACCGAATGTTTGTAATAAAGTAGTAAATTTAGTCGCAGTACAGCTCCTTGTAAAAGAGTTCGTCCAGGGAAGTACTGCCACCTTACCTATTTCTGCCGCCAAGCAGTAATGTCAGCATTACTGTTCGGTGACATTACAGGCACATAGGACTTGTCAACTTATGTCTCAGGGAGACGGGCGCAGTGGCAGTGCCACTCAGATCTTTGCGATTTAAAGCTCTGAATGGCACTGCAACTGTAATGGATAGGCGTGTAGCTTACCACCAGGCGCACGACTTTTTCATCCCGTCATTCGAAATTACAAAAAAAAATTGTACGTAGGATAATGAACTTAATGTCATTTCTTTAACGTACAAACTAGACACGAGTATCTTCGATACTCCCTCTGAGTCACCGAGCAAATTTCCTATTACACTCCCTCCATGATATTTATGAAACTAACAAGTAACGGACATTGGCAGAATTGAGACAATAAATTAAACCCACAAGCCATTCGTTAAGAAAAAAAAGTAGATACGAAACGGTAACTGCAGGAACTCCCGAAATTGCGCGAAAATTCACTGGAAGTCGCGCGACCTGTGTTAGGCTCGTATCTAATTTGTAGGTTACACAATTGACGTTAATTTTGCTGTGGTTACGAAAATTCGCAAATGCGAATTGAGCCTAAGTAAGAAGCATGACGTGCTCTTGAAACTGTACAGCTTAAAGTCATCATGTACCGACAAATATTTATCAGCATAAATCTGTGGCTCATTTTATTTTCTCGCAGTTCTGTATAATATCGTGTTCTTAGGTTTTCGCGATTGTTACACATAGGAAATGAAACTAATTTTCCGGATTTAAATCGCGTATATTTGTTTTTTCAAACAAACCGACGTTTCGGGCCCTTTACAGGTCGGTTTGTTTGAAAAAACAAATATACGCGATTTAAATCCGGAAAAATAGTTTCATTTCCTAAGTTCTGTATAATGTTTTATGGAGTACGTATCTTCTGGGTGTTTAACACTGAAATGTTTTTTTATTATTTCTTATAATGACATTCGGTAAAATAGATTCCATGTTAGTTTTGTGTACCTAATTTCGGTGGTAATTTTTATTTTTTAAAGATTCTGGAATATTATCATGAAGCATTATTTAATATTCGAGCGTAGTATTCTGAAACATTACGTAATAGTTCTCGATAAAATACTTGAATACACAATAAAAATTGCCACCAAAATTAGGTAGAAAAAACTAACCTGAAAATTACCCATATTAAAAGATATAAAAAGTTGATCAAATATTGTATGTTTTACACACATGCTAGATAGAAATAGCACAATAGATGTAGAAAATCAAAAATAGTGTGAAAATAGCTGTTACGGAAAGTAAATAAACACAATACACAAAGAATGCCTATCGTAAATGTAAACTCATTCCTTTTTTTCTGTACATAAGCCATATTATACTTTGTAATCTTATGACATATAAAAAAATATCAATTATTTTTGTAAATAAAAACGGGGTTTAATTGAGGTCAAAATATAGTGCTTATTTACATTATTGTTTGGTTTTATTAGTCACCCTGATGTCTAAGGTGAACTCTCATGATGGCTACCAGCGCTTCCCTAGTATTACGCCTATGTATTAAAAAAAACGCGAGAAACGGCACACACAGTACATCATGCTACACACTGACGGATCTTTTTCCGTTGCACTGGAGACGATATTCGAACAAAAGTGTAAAGGTTGATGTACTGTTGACTGTACATACTGAATCTATCTACATGAAAGGCTTTCTATTTTCTTTGATATTGTAATAAAATGTTATTTAGATGATTTTATGACAATTTTTAGGAAAACAATCAATCTACCTGTCTCGTTATAGAATTTTATCAGTTATATTAAAAAAACCAGCTGAGGTGCTTTCTCGGCTTACGTGGCTTACAGCCTGTTTCTTGAAGATTTGTAAATTATTCCAGAGTGCCTTTTAGGTCATGTCACGACTCGGACATCCGCAATGAACAATAGCATCGATGAATGCGGTTGCGGATATTTTAATTTATGCTGTTTATGGGTCAAAACACAAAACTGCCAATCGGGGCGATGCGAATTCGCAACGCAGAAATCTGTGACACAAATTGCTGCGATGCGATTTCGTGTGACAAAGCGTTTCACTTCGACAGTTCGGGTGGTCATTCCTTCGACAATCGTCAACGGTACCTACTGAACGTATTTTTTAAACTAGGTGGCGACAGGGACCCAAAAGAGTGTTGCACAGCTGTTATTGCTAAGAAAATATAGGAAAAAAACACAAAAACATTAATATCGCAGGGATGCGCGATGCGGAGCAAATCGCAAATTCTTGCGATGCGCCGTGCGAGCTTGTAGATTTGGATGCGATGCGATGTCGCATCGCAGTTTTTGTTTCGACCCTTAAACCCTGCGGTCCTCTCCATGTGAAACTGCATTAAACCCCCTTTGCTCTTTCTTACTAATTGTTCTGTGAACGTACCCACCATAGATTTATACTAAATCTATGGCACCCACTTTATAAATGAAAAAAAAAAAACATTAAACATATTTTCATTTTTAACCTTCTGCAAAAAAGTAGGTTCTCAATTCAACTGTATGTGTTTTTTTATATTTGTCACCTTAGAATAATAACGCATAGAAACCTAGTCCGCACACGCTAAGTGAGGCAAATTGAAGCGCTCCCAAAAGGGCCTACACGGGCGGGCGGGCCTTCAGTGCTCAAGGTCAACCTGCACCGCGAACAGATCCAGAATTTTAGCTAAAATGACGAAATGTGCGGTAAATGAGTGTAAAAATACGTGAGACAAACATAAAATAGATACTAACATCACATTCCACAAGGAAGTAACGCGTTTCAACTTGTATTTTTATATAAATATTCACTAAAACCGAAAATTAACCTACTAAAAAACTAGCCTACATGAATTTGATTTTTGCCTCACTTGTGACAGTTCGTTTGATACGAAACTATCATGCTATGCGTTATTATTCTAAGTATGTTACACGATAGCTCTCTAATTTGTAAACCGATAGTAGCAATAAAGCTTCTTGTGAAAGAGTTTGACAGAGAAGTACTGCCACCTTACCTATTTCTGCCGCCAAGCAGCATTACTGTTTTTCAACTTATGTCTCAGGGTGACGGGCGTAGTGGCAGTGCCCCTCAGATCTTTGCGATTTGAAGCTCTGAAGGGCACTGCAACTACTGTTATGGTATTTTTTTCCGGGACACGGAAATGCAGCGAGAGTGAAAGTCCTTGTATGTGTTTTATTATTTCCTTAATGGCGGCCACTAGGTTGGGCCAGTGTCAGTTTCGATGAATGCAGTCAGTTATTAAATGGTCGAAGCGCAGTGACGGAGCTTTCTTGGTTTCCACCTTATTTTTTTGTATCCTCTCTAAGGTTTCTACTCAAATTGTATAATTTCCGAACGAAGTTTCTGCAACGTTTTCAGTGTTGCTACATTTGTGGTTACATTTCCTACACTTTTTCGTAAGTTTTGACCCTCTTCTCGTGTAATATTTACATAACTTTTGTTCTGTAACCAATTTTCGTAACTTTATTTGTTATTGTAAATACTTAGTTCGCGAACGCATCACAATAATACTTTATGGTTTAATTTGGATGCGTTTCGCAAACTATTCAGAGATGGCGCAAACGTAATGAAAACCAACTTCTAGTTTAAGCTTGATTTTTAATATGGTACCTACCTTTTACTTTATTAATAATTTTGGCTTGGACACAAGTCCTCTGAGGCATGTCTTCGTTTAATTATGTTTCTGTAAATATGGCCGCCACAAAGAGGATAGGCAATTTGAGGCGGCGTACTTGGATTGACTCGGAATTCCTTAGAACGGGCCGATACGGGTATTTTAGTTCGAGATTCGTATAATTTCGCGTTTCAATCTTCGATTAAGCAATAGAAAACAATAGCACTATCCTATTTCACTTTAAACTAGATTTCACAAAATAATTGAAAGTCAAAATAGAAACGACACTTTTCCCTCCAAAAGGCGAATGGGTACCTACCCTACATGGACCATTCTCATATCGGCAACTTTTTTATGTATTAAAAAACAATATACTTGAATTACTTAGTAAATTCCTTTTTATAAAATTAATCGAGGTAGTTTATATTAATATGGTTTTTATTTATACTTACACAATATAAATATTTATTTAAATCATCATTAAGAAAGTAACGAAAATGTCACTTCCATGTCATGTGCAAAGTCCATTTACAATAATACAAATTAAAATTAAATATATTTATCTGTAATAAATAAACTAATCTACATTATTTTTCACGATAATACATAGAATAAACTTTGTAAAAAAGACTAAATAATTACAACATAAATAAAATAATGGATTCAAAATATTTCATAACGTTTGCGCAGGAAAAAATTTTCACTTCCATCATTGACTTACAAATAAAATAAAAGTCAATGGCCTCCATGCATAAACTTATTGAAAGCAGCCATAATTTATTAAATCAGTCAACCACGCAGTCAACAGAGCTTCTGAACAA
This sequence comes from Hyposmocoma kahamanoa, assembly GCF_003589595.1. NCBI lineage: Eukaryota > Metazoa > Arthropoda > Insecta > Lepidoptera > Cosmopterigidae > Hyposmocoma > Hyposmocoma kahamanoa. Next base: position 17,579,175 of record NW_020653852.1, on the reverse strand, counting down.
TTACCTTAGACTATGGAAACTAATATTTTCCATCCTCTAAGACAATTACAGACAACAAACACAATGCCATCTTGAAAGTTTTTGACAGTTTGCCACTTCCGGGATAATAGTTTTGGCGCACAGACCTCTAAAGTATGATTTTTCAACAATTAGCCTGCTATTTTGGTCACTTTTGTGGATAACGTATCATATTATTTTATTCAATTAAGATCTATCAGATATCGTAAAATTATGGGCCATTATAGCCGTCATCTAGGCATTTCATCATTTATTTTATAAATAGAAATTGAGGTCACGAAAAATCGATATTTAAGTTTAAAATATCACCTCCATGGACGTGGATTACCGTTATCCATGGAGGTGACACAATTTCCATGGAAGTGACAATATAATAATGGACCCTCTTTATTAACGTAAATAATAATATAACGCACACACTCAACATAGCCCCGCACTATGGAAACCCTGTGTCGAGGGTGCCGTGGTCACACACATATACAACCACAAATTACACCCAAACTCACGAGATAAATAAATGTAGGCCATACAAATATTTCTCCCGGCCCGGGAATCGAACCTAGGACTTCTGCGTGGCAGTCCGGCATGGTAACCGTTCGGCCACGGAGGCAGTTAATATAATATCAACGTAATTAATTTGATTTATATACTTTAGTAGATAATTATAGCGCCCACGAAAAAATATTAGGAAGAGGTAGACATAAGAAAAAGAATGCAAGAGGAGCAATCGGGACGAAATGTAAAAGTAGGGCCAAGAGCACGTCAAGCTTGACACTTAAGATTTAAATCCAACTCTATGTCGCTTAGGATAAGAACGGTCCAAAGTCGAGCTTGACGTGCTCTTGACTGTACGTTACAGAAAACGAAAAGGAGAAAAGAATAAGTAGGTATTATCTATTGATCAAATGTCAGAAAGAAAACAGAGAAAGGAATGGCTTAAGAGGCTCAAAATTCGCAGAGATGATAGAACATGCAGGGAAAGACTTTTAATCTGTCTGCGTGATGATTCACCGCCTTCAAGCGACATCGAAAATAAACCGATGAACCGATTGCGCATCTTCCTTCTATTTCAAACATCTCCTTCTGTCCCAAGCATACGATCTTGTTCTGTTTCAAGATGTCTTTCATCATCCAGATACTCATCTCCATCACTATTGGTAAATTACTTGCTTAAGAGACTTGATTCACAAATTTACAGTAGGTAGTACAACATACCCAAAAAGAGGATTGGATTGAAGACTGCAAAAAGTAATCGCCACCACCATTATTGAAATAGTGGTCAAATTAGCCGAATGGAATAGAGACATTTCCTTTCCAAAAAATCATCCTTAAACTTTTTTACAAACACGACTTAGATTAGAGGCGTCCCCTGACAGGCAGTCGATCCTTCAGCAACCCTATATCCAAGCACACACTGACGGCAATTATGTCGCGGCATCCTTAAACATGCCACGTTATCCTTAGGCATCTTTAGGTGTGCTAAAGCATACCGTCGCTGCATCGTTGCGTGACGTGTTTTGAATGCTATAGTTGCATGGCGTCAAGCTAAAGGTGAGCAATCGCGACGCGGAGCGTGCGTCCTGAAACCTATCGAAGCATCCTCAAGGCTGCCGAGGCATCCACAATACTGCCGACGCATTCATAATACTGCCGAGGCATCCATAAGGCTGCCGAGGATCCATAAGGCTGCCGAGGCATCTCTAAAACTGGTAAGGCATCCCTAAGGTTGCCGAGGCATCCATAAGGCTGCTGAAGCATTCCTAAAAACTATTATTAGACATACTGGCACCCTTGTGACCTGATATTAAAAACTGAATAGAAAACTGTTCCAAAAAAAATATTTTAATAATAACAAAATTTACATAATTGAATATGCCTATACTTTAAAAAGTCTACAATTTAATCAATATCTAAGTGATTACGTCAATAAAGATAATTAAGTAAAAAATACGTTTTATTCACAGTACGTTTTATATAGATACATGCTTCATTCAAATTAATCTAATATGTCATTATCATGGACTTATGTCACTTCCGTGGAGGCATGTTTTCTTTTTTCATGAAAACTACAGTGATAATGGCTAGGTTCTTAAGTGAAACATATTGTAGGATATGGTACATTTCATTTGAGACTACTTTAAATCATATCACAAAACATTGTTTTTTATTATTATTTCAAGTCAGTTTTTGAGAATGATCCATATAGGTACCGTATATAATCCAAATAAAAATAAATGGAACATATCATAGTTAAAAAAAGGAAGAAATATTTATTTATATATTTATATATATATTTCTTCCTTTTCTTAACTTTTTAATCACAAGATACCTAATGTTATGGACTAAGTTATTTGGCCTTTTGGTTAATCCCGATAAATCTCAAGCTATTATTGTAGGCAGTAGCAGATTAAGGTGCAAGTTGGATCGGTCCACTTGCGCTGGTATGTGATGGAACTCCTTTTGCATATACTGACAAAGCAAACAAATCTAGGGCTAGTAATGGACTGCACCTTGGTTTGGACTTCTCTTGTCAATGAGGTTAGCAGACGAATGAGCTTCTCATGCTTTCTCCTAAAATTATGCTTGCGCAAACTCTTCTACTCCCCATACTCGACTATGCCGACGTTTCGTTACTTAGTTGTGACTGAAGAGCTTCTAAATAAACTAGAACGCCTACAAAACCTGGCTATCCAATTTATTTTCGGTCTCCGTAAATTTGATCATGTTTACGAATTTCGCTCTCGGTTAAAATGGCTCCCAATTCACCTTCGCCGTGATTTACATATCCTGTCCGCCCTTTTTAATGTACTTCATGACGCTTACTCCCCTTACCCATGGTCCCAGTTCCAGCTGCTGCCTCCTCTCACCCGCTCAAGACGTTCATGCATCATTAAATGCTTGTTCGTCCTAGCTGTAAAACAAATTTCTTTTTTTACTCCTTTTCTTCCAGTGCAGCACAGTTGTGGTCCAGACTCCCATCCCATATCCAGTCTAGCCCGTTATCGCTTCTTTCAAGAAAGGTTGACAGCGCACTTTCTTGTTGAACTCTCTTTGTTTTTTTTTTTCATATTCTTTTATGTAAATGTGTATATATTTATGTGTATTGATGGTATTGATACTATTTATTATGATTCATTATAATACTTATGTAAGTAGCGGTAATTTTTTAATATTATTTATGTAGTTTATTATATTTCTTTCTCATTCTCTCTTGCATGCTGTTGCCCGCTTATAATCTTAGCTCTCACTGACCTGGGTTGGCTGGTAGAGATCTCTTTTAGAGATAAGTCCGCTTTTGCTCACCTTCTATTAAGCCAATATTTCTGTTATATTTTTTTGGTGCAATAAAGAATATATATTAATTAATAACTTTGAATTTTAAGAATGACTCAAGTATTAAACGCAAACGTAAGAACAGTCTTACGTTTGCGTCGTATGCTTTAAGATGTATTGTATATTTACTATTTAACATTTTATCTATTTACACCTTGAATCATGTCACTAATGATGACCTAACAGGCAGTAAAAGATAAAATTGCTGACTTCTATGAGAATGATGATGATCTCATCGCTTTCGGTGTCATTGCTATTATTTACACGTTCATTGATAAAAACCGTTTAAAAACAGTACAAGTGATCGATGACCTTTGCTGAAACAGAAATGTATTACAATATTTTCGAATACATTGACACATTTTTTGTATTTTACATTATTCGATATATTTAAAGAAAATCATCACATATTGTATTCATTACTTTTAGAAATATATCCGTATTTTAGTTACAAATGGTTTACCATTACATCCCGACTAAACATTTTGCTATTCGTGACCCAATGATCAAATTAACTTTAACGTAGTAACCACCACCACGTCCATTAACATAAAAAAAACGTGTATCCAAACGTAAATGACGGCCATTTTTGTAAAACGTCAAACTACTGTCACGTTGTCTTATTTAATGTGGCAACTCAAAAAAGTTGTTTTTCGCAATTAAATAACATTCAGCTGTTATCCCATTAGAATTGTGCTTTACAGATATACATTGTAAGTAACTTGACAAAAAAATAAATACAGTTTCTATTTTACAAAATCCCTTGTCGATTGAAATCACACCCATGATTCATACATTTTTTTCCATGTTGCAATACTGGTTTTTTACGAACGAAAGTGCTTGTGATGAGCAAAAGTGTCGATAAGCCAATATTCTACTGAAATTAGCCAGAATCTTCAGGTATCTACAAACTCTAATAAATAACCACCCTCGCATGTGAGGGTACTATGTGGTGGTGCTGTTCTTCTTCCGCTAGCTCAGGTGCTTATTCACGTTTGAGGGCTTTGACTACTCCCTACCCATAATCCTATACGGCGGCCATATTTATAACTCATAAAAGGCGTTGACGCTGACCATCGTAATTATTTGCGTTTTAACGTTTCACAGGACCGATGGCTGCGATACGCAAAAAATTGGTGATCGTCGGTGACGGCGCGTGTGGTAAAACGTGTTTGCTGATAGTGTTCAGCAAAGATCAGTTCCCGGAAGTGTACGTGCCGACGGTGTTCGAGAACTACGTCGCCGATATAGAGGTGGATGGCAAGCAGGTGGAGTTAGCTTTGTGGGATACGGCTGGTCAGGAAGATTACGACCGGCTGCGCCCGCTGTCCTACCCTGACACCGACGTGATACTTATGTGCTTCTCGGTGGACTCGCCCGATTCGCTCGAGAACATCCCGGAGAAGTGGACGCCTGAAGTGAAGCACTTTTGCCCCAACGTACCAATCATTTTAGTGGGCAACAAGAAGGACCTACGCAACGATCCCGCCACGATTAACGAGCTCCGCAAGATGAAGCAGGAGCCGGTAAAGCCGCAGGAAGGCCGTGCTATGGCCGAGAAAATTAATGCGTTTGCATATCTAGAGTGCTCGGCCAAGAGTAAGGAGGGTGTGCGTGAAGTGTTTGAGACGGCGACGCGCGCCGCGCTACAGGTTAAGAAGAAGAAGAAGACTAGGTGTTCCCTGCTGTAAGTGTGTCGTGATCGGGAGAACACTGATTTATAAATCGTTTGCATACTGCCTGAAACTTACATTGAACTGGTTGGACCGCGGCGGTCGCGGCGCCACACAGTGCTTCCTACGACCGGCGCCCGAGGGCGCGCGCACACCCACTCAGTATTCGTGTGGCTACACTTTCACAATTGGTACTTGTATATTTTATAGATTATCTATAAAGAGTAAGCATAAATGCCTTAACAAATGTAGTCGGGGGGCGAGTAAGGGTCTCAACCCGGCTCGTGAGATTTTTTCGTGCTATACTATCATGTTATATAATCTAGTAGCATTTCTTCAACATATAGATATATTCCTCAGCCGGTGTCATGTCACCGAGACTTTTAGTTTGATATTTTGTATTTTAATTTTTCAATAAAATAGTGATGTATAAATGTTAGGATGTTTATTTGACATGGAGCGCAAGCCCCATCTGACTCTGCTAAGTGCCTGTCAGTACGTCTCAGACGTCCTTTTCTCTGTTCTCATCCCATAGGGCAGTTATTGTAATCTATTGTTTGTGTGAAATTAACGTCGGTATGATCACTTGCTAATATAATTTATTAGTAATAAAGGACCCCATGTTTTAACATTTCTTTTGTAGACTCTTTTTGACTTTTATAAAAAATGAAAATCATTACAGCATTTACAAAACAAAGGTGTTTAGGAATGGGAAAAATATTTAAGTTAAAAAACAATCAATCTATGTTATGTTTTATTAGTATTGTAAGTACAAAATTATCTTTCAAATATACATGAATTAACATTACTTCCTTTATATGATATAAGATAATTATTTTGGATTTACTCCAATTACAAATTTATTAACTAACTCGAAGGTTTCAATTTAGGAGCTCCTAGACATTTTCAGTAGCTGTAGTGGGTTGAAGCGTCGTTTTGGCGTGAACATGAGTTGCCGGTGGTGGTAGACAGAGGCAGTGCGGTAAGGCACTTGAGTGTCAGGAGGCAATGTGCGCTCTAGCCCTCGCAGTTCAGGCACCCAGTCCGCGTACGCCACAGTATTAACATTAGACAGCTGGAAGTCCGGTGTCGGCGTGATGATATACACTTTTCCTTTCTCGACATCATTTCCGCGAATAAGCCCTGTCAACAATAAAAGTCACTCTGCTGTATCTGTGTATCATCATGCTGTACTTATCGTCACTAATCAGCTATTTATTACAACTCTATTGATAACATATATTATGCTTCTTTACAAAACTTGTCTACCCTAGAGGGATGTCAATATTTAAACTTGCGTTCCACGTTTGCAGCTGATTCAGTACACTAAACAATGTGTGTATGGTACGGAGAATAGATGTTTTGTTTTGCAAGTGTATTTAAAAAGAGTGGCTAAGCTGAAAAGTTGTTAGTTATTTAATAAAATCATATGCCTTAGGGTTTGAATAATCAACACAAAAATCGTAATAAGAATATAGGCCCTCTTGTTTGTTATAGAAGTTATATTTTAGTAACTAAAGGCAGTAGACACTACCAAGCTAACATGCCAGGTAGCTGTCTATATACTAAAATTCAAAATGTCTATTTCATAAATAAGTAACTTACACTTGAGAACAATACTACTTATTCGTAAGGTAGATTCTTCTGAAATTAGGAATTGCTCTTTGTAAATTGGTATACAATCACATTTATGGGTAAATTTCGGGAAACTCAGTATCGCGGGTGCCATGGACACACAGAGACAACCACAAATTACACCCAAACTCCGAGATAAATAAATGTACGTCATGAAAATATATCCCCCGGCCCAGGAATCGAACCCGGTATCTCTGCATGGCAGACCAGGATGGTAACCATTCCACCACGCACATATAATAAATGAACTCTGGTGGCAATTTTGATTATTTAATTATTCTAGAATACCATGAAGTGTTGTTTGAGTGTTATAGAGTGTAGTATCCAGAAATATTATTTAATATGTCACGATAATCTAAAAACACTTAAACAATAAAATTGCCATTCAAATTCAATACAGAAAACTAATCTGGAAATTATCCTGGTCATTTATTTTGAAATATAATAATAATATTATAATAATTAATTAAAGTAATTATAATAAATAATATTAATTTTGAAATGGCAAAAATAACCTAATAGACCTAAACAGATAACTCGATTTTTGATATTCAAATTTTCATCTGACTTTCATCGTAAATATTGTGAAGACATATTCAGTCAACGCCTTCTGCTGATGATTGAATCTTAAATTCAATGCCAAGTTTCAAACTTGCCACTAAATCAAAGGTTACTTGGAAAAATATATCACGTTGAAATCGATATTGCCACTGCCTTTAGTTTCATTAAAAGTCAACTTTGTGAATGGTCATTAAACTTGCTGAAATTAAGTTTAAATTTGAAAAAGCGAGAATTTCGTTTAGTGATGATGTTGTTTTCAACGTGACATATACATTCCATATTATATTGTAGAGTTCCCAGAAAATCCTGAGGACTAGCTGCACCCTGGGTGATTGGGCTAGGGGATCCTGGGGGATAGGGCTAGGGCGATCCAGGTGGACTGAATGCAGCCGTCTGTGTCCCACTAGAGGGACCACGAGAGAGACTTGTTTCTCGTCAAAACGGCGTCCTAATTGAATATTTATAGTAATTAAATGTGAAACCCACCACACCCGTGCCACTGCAGAGGTTCGTCAGCAAGCGTGGAGACTCCTGCCTTCTGATCACTGCTGCACAGCGAGACCACCTTCCCATTCCAAACTGCACTGACCACATCGCCGCTAATTTTTACGTTCAGGACCACTGCTATATCCTTTAAATCCACCCTGGAATAAGTTTGAAGTTATAATGTTATTTTGGACAAAATTAGACAAAACTATTCGAAAACAGTCTTCTCCATAGATATAGAAAAAAAGGTCTCCTCTAATCAGTATACCAACAAAGGTAAGTAGTAGATATTAAGGCCTCTAAACGTTGATTTAAGCGGCATATAGGTAGCACGGGAACGGGTAGGACCCCAGTATTCCCCAGTACAACTTATATGCGTTGGTACATGAGTTGGTAGTGTATAAGTAAAATGGTGGTTGATCTATATAACAGATAGAATACTAACGTAGAGTAAGTTTTTAGTTGAAAATTAAACTTTACATAATTGTAATTTATAGGTAGGACAACAATATAATGAAAACTTCCACACGTCCACAACTAGAAGTTCCGTGAAGAAAATTGGCTATCTATTAACAGAACAAATTGGAAGAAAAATATTAGTAGTTCTGTCAACAGAACTAGTGGGAGTAATCGATGTTTTTAACCGACTTCAAAAAAAGGAGGAGGTTCTTAATTCGACATTTTGTTTGCATGTATGTTACGCGATAACTCCGGTATTTGTGAATCGATTTTGATGATTCTTTTTTGTTGGAAAGAGGATACCTCAGAAGTGGTCCCATTTAAATTTAAAGAAAATATACCACCCTTGGGTGGCAAACTAGGGAATGAATGACTTTTGAGGTAGGTTTTTTTAGTACTCTGTAGGTACTGAGATTATTTCAATTGTCCACATGGATTTTGTAACTGGTAAATACTGTCATGGTGTTCGATTTTCGGTAATGATTGGATTTTACATCTTAAATAAATATATAGTATGCATATATATACACACAATAATATATACCTTTGTTTAAAGTATTTTACAATTTAGCCCAGCCCTGTACATAAAGGGTGTATAAATCTGCAATTATTAAAATTTGTAAACATTCGTTGATGTTGATACGTGTGGCGCACTACAAGTTTCCGGAATGAATAAGAAAAAAAAATACTATAAATGGCCAGAAATGAATTTATTGTTTCTCAAAATATTCTCCGTTAGCGTTAATGCACTTTTTCATACGAATGAACCAATTTTGAAAACATTTATGCCACTCCTCCGTGACAATCTCTGAAACATATTTTTCACACTCTTCGACAGCCTCTTCAGGTGATGAAAGTCGTTGACCGCGTAACTGGTTCTTCATTTTTGGAAATAAATAAGTCCCGACCTGTCACGGTTGGGAATGTACTTAGGATGGTTCATAAGGTCAACGTTGTTCACCTTCGAAAATTCATTTATCTGTCTGGCCGTGTGAGAACTGGCATTATCGTGGTGCGAGATGATACGGCGTTTACGGTTATTTTTAAGGGGTTTGTCAATAACTTCCGGTAAACAAATGGTCGTGTACCAATCACTATTCACGGTATAACGATTCTCCCAAGCAACAGTAGCTACGTGTCCAGTTTTATTTAAAAAAAGAAGCAATCATCTCTTTAAAAGCACTTTACTCACTCGAAAGACCCATACGCTCGATTACTGCTTTGTTTTGGGATCGTAACTATAAATCCATGTTTGACGAAACATGGATTACCAGGTGACGTAACGTACTGGAGTAACAGGTGACGACCTGTTACTATGTCCCACACCAAATTTGGCGCCCCTTCGTTGAATCTGGTAAGCATGGCATTGCACCAAGTGACGCGATCCGTTTTTTGAGCCTCAGTCAAATTGTGTGGGATCTCTCGGTGGAGCACAGCTTTTTCACACCGAAATGTTTGTGTAGTATTGATTGTATTTGACTCATGCCTATGCCTAAAGATGCCCGAATCTCATGGTATGTCACATGTCTGTCTGTTTTTATCATACGGCACACAGCATCGATGTTTTTTTGTTCACAGCAGTGGACGGGCGGAATTCGTCACTGAGATTCACAAGACCGCGTATGAATTCTGCAAATCACTGAGATTCACAAGACCGCGTATGAATTCTGCAAATCAGCTATAAATAGTCGTATTGCATGGTGCTTCATCGCCAAAAGCGGTTTGAAGCCGAGCGAAGCCCCGCTGCGCTGTTACATTACACTTAAAGTCTTAGAAAATCATACTACGAAAATTTTCACGACTTAAATCCATGATGATGTGACAACCAATTTCTAAAATGATGCCACAATGTAAAAACAAGTGACAGTGAGATGAAACAAACTGTATTCTACAGCCAAAGAGTTCCATTTTCAAATGTTGTAATTACCTTTTAAATATTGTTTATGTAAGTGGCCAGTTCCGGAAACTTATAGTGCGCCCTATGTACAAAACTTCTTGTATACTACAGTCATTTTGTGATCGATCACACGTAAATTAAAACTTGACGATCCTAAACAAAAGATCTATCAACATTCATTTACAACGACAATAATACGAGAATAAAACAACTTGATGCTGTGGAGTAAGGGACAGTCATCTCTCCGACGGGACGATGATGTCATTCCAAACTTTACATAATAAACATACGACCTTTTCAATCGCAAGAACATTACATACAAACTAACATTCTATATTGTATGTAATCGATGACGTCACATTCTTAGGAATCTTAAAAGAAACATGTATATTGAGACTCAGGTTTAATTTTTAACCGTCCTCAAAAAAGGAGTTTTTTACTATGTATGTTACGTGATAACTCCGGCACTTGTGAACCGATTTCGATTATTCTTTATTTTGTTGGAAAGAGGGTACCTCAGTAGGGCTAGCACGATAGGGTGCGACTACCGCCAAAGCGACATAAAGCGCGAGATACTGCTATTCTCGCACTTTATGTTGCTCTCGTGCAAATTGCATCTTATCGTGCCAGCCCTACAGGAGAGGTCCCATTTCAATTAGAAGAAAATATTCCACTTCTGTGGGTGGCAAACTAGGGGATGAATGACTTTGGTTGTTTTTAGTACTCTGCACTGAGATTATAATTAAATAGACCAAACAACAAGTCATGCACTTAGACAAATTTTAGATTACACATTATAAATTAAATAGTGTTGCCTGAATTACAGAATACCACAAAGAATGCAACAGTCAAATAACAAGTCAGTTTCTCAAGTAGAGAGTCAACAATCCGCATCGAACACTCAACAAGGTTCTGAAAATAACAATAATGCACAATGGAAAATTCGTTGTAAAAACGATTTTATTAAAAAATTATCATATATATTATTATATACTTAGAGTAAAACGCATAGAATGATAGTTTCATATCAAATGAACTGTCCCAAGTGAGGCAAAAATTAAATTCATGTAGGATAGTTTTAGTAGTAGGTTAATTTTCGGTTTTAGTGAATATTTATATAAAAATACAAGTTGAAACGCGTTACTTCCTCGTGGAATGTGATGTTAGTATCTATTTTATGTTTGTCTGACGTATTTTTACACTCATTTACCGCACATTTCGTCATTTTTAGCTAAAATTCTTGATCTGTTCGCGGTGCAAGTTGACCTTGAGCACTGAAGCTCAAAGCGCTCGTGTAGGCCCTTTGGGAGCGCTTCAATTTGCCTCATTTAGCGTGTGCGGGCTAGGTTTCTATACGTTATTATTCTAAGATTATATATTATTACTAGTGTTGTTGAAATTACAGGCTCAAGGGACTTGTCATCTTATGTCTCAGCTCAGGGTTATGGACGCAGAGGCAGTGCCCTCAGCGTGTTCGAAATCAGATGGGTTTCTGAGCGAGAAGATGAACCTGATTCCTACTATGTCTTTCTAATTTGTGAGTTAAATCAACTATTGTTCCGATTAGAAATGTCAAAAATTTCCGATCGGCCAGTTGTGAATCGCAATTATGCGCCTCGACTCGGAAGAGACGCAGTTTCCGATCGGGAGAGGCAATCAAAATCCAGCTGCAGATCTTTGCGATTTACAAATCCTAGCGGCACTACAACTGTTATGAACAGGCGTGTCGCTTACCAGCAGGCGCACGACTTGTTCGTACAATATTTGATATCATAAAAAAAGTTCCATAATGCAACCCATAAAAATGATCCAGGTTCCACTTTGAATTATTAAAAACAATTTTCTTTAATAGAAAATTAAGTTTTGACCTCCATCTCACCTGATGGAAAGTGACGATGACGTCTACGATGGAGCATGCACTTTAAAGAATGCCTATTGTACAAACTAAATACCCCGGTATCTATACGTTCAGATTACAAAACTTATAATCAAGAGATATAATTTATAGAAATTTTTAAAAGTAAATGGGTGCAATATCGTGTCCCCCGTGATCCCCCGTGCATCCGTTAAATCCTTGGTGAGGGAAGCACCATTATCACGGACGGATACGGATATGTAGCAAATGTAGCAAAGCTTTTTAGGGCGCTCATTCTTGTGACGTCACCGGAAAACGGTATCTGTTATATAAACATTAATGATAATCCGTCATTATATACTTGAAAGTAAATAATGACGATGACTCATTGAATACCGACAGGCGATCTTTATCTCCATTCTTACTCACTCAGCTAACGTATTTACCCGTAAACGACCTCTGTGGTTCAGTGGTTAAACAATCTTGAGAGTCCGGGTCTGAATCCTAGTGGAAGCAATTTGGGAAACTAATTTTTATAATTGGTATTGCGAACCGGCCGCTCGACGGGACAGATACTTTATACTTTTTTATATTTTCTATTACTCATTGTTTATGTATTTTTAACCGACTTCAAAAAAGGAGGAGGTTCTCAATTCGATGTTTGTGAATTTTACGCAATTTTGATTATTCTTTTTTTGTTGAAAAGAGGGTACCTCAATAGTGGTCCCATTTACATTTGAAGAAAATATTCTGCCTCTAAAGGTGGAAAACTAGGAAAGGAAAAGGTGGAAAATTACTTTTGAGGTCGGTTTCTTTAGTACTCTGTAGTCAGATTGTCTATAGGTACTTGGTTCGTCACTGTTTTAGCTAGTTTTTGTTAAATTATAATTATTTATATTGCTTTACTTCGAGCCTGATTTTTCGACTACTCCTAACATTTTGACCAAAAAATACGTAAAAAATAAGTAATAGAAAATATAAAACAGTGTTTATATCTGCCCCATCCAGCGGCTCAGGTGTGCAACGTAAAATGGTTAAGATCAGAGTAGTGTCTTTAAAAGTAAATTTTGTTCTCAGGTAATCTTAATACACGACCGACATTTATAGTGTAATAGACTTTTGCCGCGTAACGTAATATGTGTTTTTAATATCTTTTTTTATCCCTCCTTCTACTCCCCCAATATTTATTAGTAGCAGTAGAGCTCGTTGTGAAAGAGTTCGTCCAAGGAAGTACTGCCACCTTACTTATTTCTGCCGCCAAGCAGTAATATGGTGTTGGTGAAATTACGGGCACATGGGACTTGTCAACTTATGTCTCAGGGTGACGGGCGCTGTGGCAGTGACCCTAACATCTTTGAGATTTAAAAACAATTTAAATAATTAAACGTCGAACAAAAAAAACTAAATTTAATAATTAAATTAAAAGCACTTTAATAAGTCATTCATAAATTTCTTATTCTATTACGTTTCTGTGGCGCTTTATAGGTGTTCCTTATATTCCCCAGATACGTACATTTTCCAGATATACCCCTTAATTTATCTCAAAAAAGTTTTCAATATCAGATGTCTCAAACATAGATCCTTTAAATATTATATCGAGGATTTTTGGGATTGCTGCACATTGGAAATGAAAACATTTTTTGGGATCTAAATCGTGTGCATTTATTGTTATTTTTTGTTTACATTAATATTAGACATACCTGGTTGAAGACTAGTACCATCTCAATCAGGCAACCGTCACCATGAGACCTAAAAAAGTCCCGAAATGTCGGTTTGTTTGAAAAAAAATATAATAAAACAATTTTCGTAACATCCTGTTGTTTAGCTTTTACATCACGTCCACACTTAAATAATAAAAAGTACAATAATAACATAATCGTTTTAAAAAATATCTCAATAAAACAAAATAATAAGTATACATACATCGATACAAATATTTACGTGGACTATGGTTCATAAAACTCAGTCTTATCGCGGTATGGTATAAACACGACTTTTAACAGCACTCGTATGACACCTGTTCAATTAATGTTATGCCAGTATGAGTTATGTGTACGGTTTTGAATTATTTTTACAATGTTGTTATGAAGTTCAGAAGGATGATTTCAAAAATATTGTACTCCTTTTGGCATCGCCGTGATTGGCTAAATGCTGCATTCTGTGACACTAATTATCTGTGTGTAAAACCTACTTATGTAATGTAAAATAATTGTGTTGAAGAAATAATATTTATTTAATATCGGTGATAAAATTAAGGCTATCAGCGCAAGTGGTTTAAAGCACATTTTTATTTTTCTATAATATTTTCTTTAAATGATACATACTAAAGTACATAATTATTATATATTTAAATGCTATTGTCATGTATACAAAATATTTAATTATAATTACTTTTTAATATTCGTTATTTTTAATTTTTAACTAACACATTTTTTATCCAAATATAAAATAACTAGGTACTTTCGTATCACGTAAAGTATTCCAATATTGCGCTGATCATCATCAGCCTATCGCGGTCCATTGCTGGACACAAGCCTGTCCCAATGCGCGCCATTTCCCCCAATCCTCAGCTTGTCGCATCCATCTGCTGCCAGAGGGCCTCCTACATTACGTTTGCCGAGCTGTGATCTCGACTCAAGAGCTCGCTTAACCTATCGGTTGTCGATTCTTCGACAGATATGGCCAGCCCACTGCCACTTTAGCTTGGTTATTCTACCAGCTATGTCAACGACTTCGGTTCTCTGCCGGATAACCTCGTTCCGTGCCTTGTCTTACCAGGACCACGATTCAGAACTCTTTGTTATCCAACAGGGTTTTCGAAGTTAGTCGGTGAAATAGATTAGAAGAAAAATGAAAATCCTTTTCTATACAATTTTTAAGACTTTAAAGGCCTAAAATATAGAAATGCATTAGTCTTGCATTAAAATAAATTAATAAAATTGGACAAAATCCATACTTTATTTCAAATATTAACATATTTTCATATTACATTCTTGCTTTGTAAACAATACGATGTTCGGTAACTTTAATTCGATAACAGTATTCTGAATAACGCTTGTAGCCTTTCCCGCTCGAGAAGTTCGGGTAATCGTACGGGTGTGACGTCATTGTCACGGGTGTTGTGAGTAAAAATGAAAAGAAATCCCACGACAATAGAGTTATCGTAAAGTTCTGAATGGACCCCTAGATAAACTCCGAGCATAACTCATTCTATAGCTCCCGAGCGACTTTTAACGGATGGACTAACCATATCGTGAGTGTACACGTCCCGGCTTCGTATGTCATAACAGGTCGAACGTACTGTTTGAAGACTCGACTTAGTTTACCAAACGCCGCCCACCCAAGCTGAATCCTCCTATTGGCTACCCTCTCGAAGTTGTTTCTACCTAATCGCAGAATTTTCCCGAGAAAAACCAAAATTTCTAACGTCAACTTGTTACTACTTGGAGACGGTCACCACCCAAAGCTCTCTGGACCAAATCTCAAAAAGGCACAACCCTTATATGACTATTGACTTACATTATTAGTCAAAAGAGTACTTTTTATTTTTTTACTATTTATTTATTTTGTATGTACAACTTACACTGGCTGTAAGTTGTACAAAATAAATAAATATCTTCTAGGTTTATTAAAGCGGTTTCTTTTAATGCGTACCAAACAACCTATTGGATGTAAAAATGTTTTACGTCGAACAGAAAAAACTTTATGCTTGTTACGTATGTTAAAGATGTCATTCGCATCGTTTCAACTAGTATGAGGCGGTTCGTCATCGACCGGCAACGAAACGGGATTTCGCCGTTACTTTAATACGCGCAATGTGATTGTGTAATCGGCTTAAGTCGGATTCGTGTCGACGACTGTAATAGAACCCTTAGGAGTTTCAGATTAATAAAAACAACTTTACATAAATCTATACTATTATTCTTAGGTTTTCGCGATTGTTGCACATAGGAAAGGAAGCCCCTGGTCGACTATGGGACCGTGATTATGAGATCTGTAAAGGGCCCGAAAGGTTAGTTTATTTGAAAAAACAAATATACGCGATTTAAATCCTGAAAAATAGTTTATTGACCTATAATCTAACGTTAAGATTTTTTTTTAGGTATGGGAAGGTACAAATCGCAGGGGTCCTGTTCACTGTTGAGCAAAGGAATTTTCTTTATTATTATTTTATTTTATTCAATGAACAAAGTTTCAACAGCATTCTTAAACTTATTTGACAAATGTGTTTAAGCAGTACAAAAGCCAATTACACTCAAACGAAACTCATTATATACAAAATATGTGATATTATGATTACAACATTGGGTAGAAAAATAAATTGAAATTGGTACAAAAAAACTGAGTTCATAACTAATTGTAAATTACTGATATAAATTGTCGTGTAGGTATATGTGTGTATGTGTGATAGAGCGTGAGTGTCTGGTTCGCCTCCCCCTATTTCCTCAAAGAATGTGCAAGGCAGGTAAAACTAACAAAGAAAGAAACTGCTCGCATCGTTAGTGCTTGCAACTCGGCTTACATGGCGCACGAAATCGACGCATAAAACTGTTTAAGAAAATAAGTTAAAGTAAAATGGTTCAATTATAATAGCTGAGTTAAATTCAAATAAATTATATAAAGTTAACGTTGATTAATTAATAAAATGAGAATTTTATTTTTAATTATTTATTTATACCTCTGATGTTCCCAAGCAAGGCAGTTTTAAATGTAGTTCTAGACATGGAAAACAGGTCAATGTCAGAAAAATACTTGTTGTATGTTTTAGGCAATCTCACGGTCATGTCGTTAGCCTCGTAGTTTGTCCGTACAAGCGGTACATGAAAAAGCTGCGTATGATGTGACCTTTTCTTAGGAGCTTTTAAGCTGATTAACCTATGAACTAATTCTGTACAATCTAATTTTCCTGAATATATATCGTACAAAACAGCCATATCTTCCATACGACGTCTATCGCTAAGTGTAGTGAGGCCATGTTTACTACACGACTTCCTGTAATCGTTTATGTTATTAGTTCGAAAATTTAAATATTTTATGAATTTTATTTGCAGGCGTTCGATAGCGTGTTCGTTCGTTCGTCGTTCGTTTCTTTTATTATTATTATACGCGCCGACGACAGGCGTTATTCGCGCGTCATCTGCGCGTATACACGCCGCAGACACGCTGTAGTGAATTCAAACGCGCACAAACATCGCGTTGCAAGCAAAAAGCTTATAAAATATACTCCACTGGAGTTTACACTTACAATTTCATATAGTTGCTTCATTTAAAAAATTAACTGATATTAACTAAAACTACCGCTTGTTAAACTGCACGATTATCAGTTCAATTAAAGTGATAAATCCCATCACTACCTCCCGATCCGAACGCTCATAACACAAAAATCAACATTACATCATTGACGTCACGATTATCTTTCTATTAATCTAAATGCACCTTTACGTTTGAATTAGGTTTCGTATTTGTCAAATTCTTTTTGTTTTTGTTTTTCAGTTTACAAATTTTAAGGGCATTTAAAATTATTTATTGGCATTGAACCAGCAGCGTGGTGGACTATGTCTTAACCCTCTCCTTAAAGAAAACCGGTGCCCAGCAGTGGGATCTAATACTTCAGAATCTTTTGCAAGCACAACAACTCGTACTCTTGGTATAATAACGCCACATGTGGTCATACGTCAGAAGTGCTTTTTAACATTAAACAAATCGATACCTCCAATGAACATTACGCCAACTTGGTTTTTGGTCAATTTATGTTATTTTTATCAACAGCCATATCTATTTACTAATATTATGCTCCCCGAATTTTGTGACAAAAAATAACAAAGAAAAACAAAATTCGAAACAAAAAAACAAAAAAGTCTATATTTGTGAAAAAGCAAAATAAAAACAGAACAGGTCCAAAAAATGCACACGGGTCTAATAAACAAATATAGAATAATTTTTATATTCGCACTGTTATAACTCAACCTACCTAATACTATCATTTTGCAAGGGTTGATACATTTATTGGCGTATTTTTCCATAATGCAATGTGCAAGTTTCGATATTTTGCGTGAAACACAAATTGTTAATCGAGTCAGTTAAAAATCGTAAAGAGCGGTACGTCGCCCCGGGAATCGGGAAGTCAGTCAGTTATCGTCTATGTATAATTTTTATCAATAAATCGGGTGTTGGGAAAATTAGTTCTTTTTAAATTATATGGAGTTAAAGGGCCTATTCATTATCCTGCACTGTAGCCGAAAAGGGGCATTCATTATCCTGCATTGCAGTCCGCCTAGCCGTCTGCCGCGTAATGCAGATTATGAATGTAGTTGCAGCTTGCAAGCCATCCTGTAATCCTGCAATGCGTCCTGTGAGACTCCATACGTGGGCCATACGCAGGATAGTGTGTGAGCAGTCTCCAACCTGCGCGACGGACACCCATGCAGGTAGTTAATGGGTCATTTAATGAATGGGCCCTGTAAGGTTGATTGTCGTCTAATGGGGAGACATTTTGGGCTCCCTACACTTAAAAATTGGCCATATTAAATTTATTGAATATCACGATGTTGTTATACTCTACTAATTGTAGAAAGATCGAACACAAAAAAAAATCATTCAACCCGGCTGGAGTCGAACCAGAGCCTTCACCATACCGTGACTGACGCTCTCCCAACTGAGCTACGGAACGAACTAGTAGACCTTGCAAATATTGCTATGTGCTCGTATGACCAATTTCAATGAGAATTCGTCACATATAATAGAAAGTTTACTTACTCATATGGTACAATTCCCAAAATATCCCCAGAGTGTGTGTCCAATAATTCTCCAAAATACGCCAAATAATTCAAATATCTCTCATCCCGCGGCGCCAGCGAAAAGTTATTCTTCGGAGACTTCTCAGTGTGGTGTGATATCAAGAACTTATAATCTACTTGCGATTCCGTAATATTTTTGAAAAATGGATCATTCTGGAAATCTTCGAAATATAAATTTCTAACGGTCTGCGGGTAAAGATGGAAGTCGAATCTCTTCTTTTCATTTTTCGAGTCGATTTGAAGAAGGAATGTAGGTTTTATTTTCAGAATGGTTAATGCGATAAACTTTAGGCCCAAAGCGTTTGTCATCCCCATGGTGTTGACGACCCAAGGCATGGTCTTAAGTCTCTCATCAATGTAGCAGTAAGAGATTAACATTTCCACGGCATTAACGTATCTCTTTGGATGATCCATTGTGTTGATCATAGCTACATGGAGTGACCTGCAAACAATTTATATTAGGAAATTAAGTCTGTTCTCTATACGCTTTTAAGCAACATATGAAAAAAACAATGTTGACCACGTAGAAAGAGACACTCCTAGGACTAGCCTTGCTGTGTGCCAATAGACAAATAAATAAAACAGATTACATTATGCAAATTTGAATTTTTTACTGTGATTGATTGATTTAGGATTAAAGTGTACAATATACTTATACATATAAATAAGTAAATAGATACAACAGATACTTATAGATAGAGCGGTGTAAAATATATATGTTTAGTTGAATAGAGATTATTTATTTATGAAATTATTCGAATTTAGTTTTGTAATTTTTATTAATTTTATTATTTAGTTAAGATATAAAACGGTTCTTTAATTATATTTGGAGCATTAAATTATGAAAGATTATGTACTGAAATAAGTTTGCGAAACAGGGCCCAAAATACACAATGTGATTTCAATAATCAAGGGCAGGCTGAAAATCAGTCCCACACACAAATAATTTATGTTTTGCACTTCAAAATAGTTTTTTTTATATAAATAAATAGTTTAAATGGAAAATGTTATAGTTATCTACATCTAGTCAATAATAAGGCACAATTTACATTACGGCAGAACGGTATGAAAGCAAATTTTTGTAACAAAATTGTACATAACATAATGAGCTAATATAATCTATTGCGATACGGTACCTACGGAAATTTCTGAGACAGCACGTGAATTCCCCAGAAGACGCGCGACCTGTCTTCTGGCTCGTATCTAGTTTGTGTGTTACACAATTCTACAAAAATTCGCTTTCGGTGCAAAATGTAATTTCAGCCTAATTCAGAAATTATCAATAAAAATGGAAGTAAATTAGGAGGATGGTAAAATTAATTGTATGAAAAAAATATTCAGCACAAACGCAGCTATTTTGCACGATTTAACCTTCACTGGGTTCGCGGAGTAGCAAATTAATTTACTTCCATATTTATTAATATGGACTTCCGCAAAGTAACGCCTGAATCTATTAATGACTCAGAAATTATCAATCAAATCACAATACAGGAACCATTAAGTACTTGAAAATACATTAGAAGTGTTGTGACCGGATAGTGTCCGGAGTGAATTCCGTTACTGTGGTACTCATTGTACAGGTAATTAATTTGAGACCAATCGGTTCGATTGTTAGGCACATATAAATGATATAATCATCATAATATATACATATATGCAGACAGGTCTATTTTGCATATATCCACTCGCTGATGTCGTACGGTTCACTCATATGGGGTAACTCCACGGATGCCAATAGAGTCATGCTAATGCAAAAACGTGCCGTACGCGTATTGGTTGGGGTAAAACACAGACATTCCTGCAGAAATCTCTTTGTAGCGCAACGCATAATGACTCTCTCTACTTCTCTCGACTACTCACTCTACTTATACGAAATTACAATGTATGTTAGAAATAATTTGTCTTCATTTGGTACTGTGAATGTTTCTGGCATCCCACTTCGCCGTACCGGTCATTTGAGAACAGTCCCTCGACGCATGGCACTTGCAGAGAAAAACCCGCGTGTCATCGGACCTATTTACTATGAGCGTTTACCCGCTACTCTCAGACTTGAACCGTCTGACGAAATATTTGGGCGCCGGCTGAAAGACCTTTTCTTGAAAAATCCTATATACTCCGTAAAAGAATTTATGGACTTTAAATTGTAACGAATTCAGTATTTTCTATTTTTATTCTAATTTTTACCGCATTAACATACTCTTGTATAATTGTTATCAACTTATGACGACCCTTGATGGAGAATGATATTTGATATATAATTTAATGGCAACAATATTATATAATGAATTGTTAATTTTCTAATTATTGTGTCCTTTTCTTATAATTTTCCTTTTTGACGATCTCAATATAATTTCTTATACTTTGACATGTAGTGCAATTTATACTGTAATGTTATATTTGAGAAATAAATGAATCTGAATCTGAATCTGAATGTTATATGAATTAATTAGTAACATTTTTAATTTTCAATTTGTGTATACCCTTACATATATGCGTATGACTGAGTAAGTAGGTACCTATCTACACGGATGGCTGTATCTGCGAACATTAAAGGCGTTGCGTTGCTGTAGGGAAACTATTGTAATTAATGAGCTACTGGTATTAGCTCTGACTTATAATGGTGGTGATCACAATAAATCAATTACTAATCGCAGCTGCATAGGCTCTGAATGAAGCTACCTTAACAATAATGGTCAAGAAAGGGAAAACACATATATCAAATTACACACATCAAATGTGTCTAGGGAACAAAGTAATTTTTTTAAATATTTGATTACCCTATTAAACTTAAATAAAAATGTACAGTCAGTGCCCGTGAGGGCACCGAAAGCGAATTTTTGTAGAATTGTGTAACACACAAACTAGATACGAGCCAGAAGACAGGTCGCGCGTCTTCTGGTGTAAACTGTAGTGATACAGTACGCACTATTTGTGTAGTACTTAGTACAAACAGTGGATACCTAAATGAGGGCCGGTGCCTTAATAAGGTTTGGTACCCTACCTATATAAATTTATTAAATTATTTATTTAGTTACGGAACGAACCAGCGGACCTCACGAATTTTTCTATGTGCTTGCGTCGTAACTTTGTATTTGGTTTTTCAACGACTTTTTAGAGATGTCGCTGTTCATTGTATTTAAATCTCTAGTCGGGCTAGTAGCTGTAAAGGTGTCTAACTAGGTGACGAAATATCATAGATTTCTCATAGATGGCGCTACGACTAAAAAGTTGTTGAAAAACCAAATACAAAGATACGACGCAAGCACATAAAAATATTTATTTAGTTACTTATTTTTTATGAAATTGACCAAAAAACTGTTGGAATTAGAAACATTAATTAAAAAACCTGATTTTCAGTAATTGGCAAAAACATGCTTGATCCCTAGATATTTTTTGTATGTGTGTAATTAAAATATCTTTAAATCAGTTAGGAAGTTTAGATAATGTTAGATTATTGGCAGTGTCCACCACACTGCCAATAATCTAACATTATCTAAATTAATAAAACGATATTGAGAAACAATCGCTTATAGCATAAATAACAGTTGTTATAATAGTAACATACAAACTTACAACTCCGGAATCCCCAAATGTGTAAAATTCGGTCCCAATAAAGGCTCTGTGACAACCGTGGCCGACACGTTGCCAGCCACAGTGAATTCACACTGCCCAGGGTCCAGGTCTATGACCAGAACTGGTCCCTGAACAAGGAGTTTATTCACATAGTAACGTAGAAATGTGGATTTGCCAGCACCTTTGCCTCCACATATTATGCCCTTGCTAATATGGTCAGCTGTGAATAAAAGAAAACTGTATTATACACAGAAAATAGAACAGGTTTGAGAATATTATATATACAAAGCAACAAGTTCTTACTCACTGATAGAAATAGAACGCATACTTGCCGATATGGTGGAAAAAAGATATTTATACCGTTGTACGCGGATAGGTGCCAAAGCAAAGAATCAAACATGAGATGACCTGAGTGTGGAAAATATGAAAGAGTGATCAACGGCCTGCAAAAACTATAGTATATGGAGGGGATATTTGTGCACTTTTTATTATTATTATTGTTATTATGAGGTACACCCTGGTCAATTTCCGCCGGATGCACAAAATGTTCGAAATTAAAATAAACAAGATCGCCGTCATACTCGTACAAACTTCAAGGTCTTCTATCACGAAAACTATTAGAGATAGGTGTTGGATGGAATGTCATAGAGGGTAACAGCGGTCAACAACTGCCTGTGTCAAAAAAAATTCAAGATGGCGAACTCAAAATGGCGGTCGAAGAAAATCTTACTTCGATCCGGCTGAAAATTGGCATGCGGGGGTGTTTAGGTGCCCTTAATCATAATTTGCGGTCAAAAGTTTATTTTCACCATTTTTTTATATGGCTGCCATACATTCGTTTTTTTGTTAAAAATAGCTGCCGAAAGGGACTTGCTCTGATTCGGCTTAACATTGGCATATGGAGGTTTCTACTATTTGTGGTCAAAATTTGTTGTTTGCTATTTTCAAATATGGCCGCCACAGAAGCGTTCGTTGGCGGCCGAAAAAAATTTGCTCTGATCCCTTTGAAAATTAGCATGTGGGGTTCTCTAGGAGTGCTTGATAACAATTTGTGGTCATAATTGGTTTTTCGCAATTTTCAAACATGGCCGTAATACAAGCGTTTTTTGGTGGCAGAAAAAAGTTTGGTCTGATCCCTTTTTCGCCATTTTCAAACATGGCTGCCACATAAGTGTTCATTGACGGCAGAAAAAAATTGCTCTAATTCTACTGAAAATCGGTATGTCGGGGTCTCCATGGGTGCTTAATAGTAATTTGCGGTCATAATTTATTTCTCGCCATTTTTCAATATGGCTACCATTCAAACTTTTTCTGCGGTAGATAAAAATTTGCTCTAATTAGACTGAAAATGGCATGGCTTCAATCATAATTTCGGGCGAAGCCAGAAGCGTCCGCACACCACCGTACGTAGATAGTATGCGAAACTCTATTACGAGTACAATATTTCAAAATGGAAGGCACACTTAGCAATGTAGTTTATTTATTTATTTATTACTTGGAAACTATGCCAAAGATAATTATTTAGGGAAAAAAATGCCAATCACACCAAATTTTTGGACTCAAATTAGGGAATTTCCTGTACTATGAATACCAGAACAACGATCACTCCGAGGGTAATATCCCAGAATACTCAGACTAGAACTAACTTAGAAATGTCCGTTTCCTAATTTGGCCCAAATCGGGAATCGAACCCAGAACCTCATCATCAAGCGCCCATAGTACTAAACGCTGTGCTACCGAAGAGCAAAAGCACAACCTGCAGTCTAAACCCGACCACGCGCCGCAGGCCGAGCCCGACCCCACCGTTGGTGGGGTACACAGCTTGTATTTCATAACATTCCAAAAAAAATGCAAAACACAATAAACTTAAAAGTAAAGAAAATAAAACATAATAAAAACTTCACAATATATTGGCTTCTTATTCTCATTTTCTCATAGAGAACAGAATATTTTACACGATTTTATAAAAATAGTAAAAGCAAAATGTTATTTAAAATAAAATTATCAACGTCTTACCCAGTCCATATTGTATGACTTGTTTCCAACTGACTGGTTCCTGTAAACTCTTCAATGGCTTTGACAAATACAGCGAACAACCTAATAAGTTAGAGGCTTTCTTTAAACAATTATCAACATTCCTATTCTGCTTGCTAAACAAATCAGTTACATTGAAATTAGTCTGTACAAATTCAATTTTTCTGCTCGTCAATGGTTGCAAGTAGATAACTGCATCATGCTCTCCAATTGAAGTCACTACTTCCTCAGCATCTGATACAGATAAACCGCTTGCTGTGAGTTTACCAAATAAACCATAAAATGCATTTGCATTCTCTACAGTTTTTATGCTTTGTGCAAAATTGTAATGTGGTGCATAAATATCATATGTGTTTTCTTGAAGAGTATACCCAAATATCTCTACAGTACCACCTAATGACTTAACTTTGACTTTACCATGCATGTAAACTTGAGCAGGATGTTTCATAACAAGAATGCATGACTTTTTACCATAATATACTTTAATAGGGTTTATTATAACAGGATTAATAGAGTCTAACGATTCTTCCTTTTCTGTTATGTCTTCTGATTGCAAAGTTTCATCATAAACTGTGCTTTCCTCATTTGGGTTTTGTGAACTTGTATCCAAGTCTGTAGGTATTTCCATATCATCTACAGTTTCAGTATTATCTATCTCAGGAATGAGACTCCCAATTTCATCATTTGGTTCAACTAAATCTGTAATATTTTCATCTTCAGTTGTAAATATCCCAGAATTATCAATAGAATTTATGTTCTGACTTTCAAATGGCACATTTCTTACTGTAGGATGACAATAATCTCCTAAAACATCACTTAGACTTTGACTTGGTACATTTGCAGCTAATATAGACACAAATGGTGTGGGATCATTGGATTCTTTCATAACATCATCATCTTCAGATAAACTTTCTGATATGTCACTAGTATCTAGATCTGAATCACTGCTTTCAGAGCTTTCACTGGTAAGATAAATATCCATATATAGTTTTTTAGGTAATGGTATCTTAGACATCTCCGTTTCAAGAGATACCATTTCAACATCTTTATTAATATCATCGTTAGGCCTGGAAGGACCTTCACATTCATTCTCTTTTTTGACATTGTTCCTTTTCTTTGTTCGTTTCATATTACTTGGATCACGTTTTCTCTTTTCACCTTGTTTCCTGTAATATCTCGACTCTTCTAATCTTGCAAGTATTTTCTGAGCTAATGAGCCATCAGGGTCAAATTCGTCATCGTCAGACCTTGGGTCAGAATCTTCCGATGTAAAATCAAACATGGTATCGTAAGCTGAATGTGGATATTTTGGAAGATCAGCATCTTCAGGAGGTGACTCAATCTCTTCATTGTAGTCTGACAGGGACTCAGCACTGACTTGACGATTTCGACCCTCAGCTGAGCCTTCTGGTTCATTTTTTGGATTTAATTTCTGGCAGCTTTCGCGCTCTTTCTTGTCCTTTAGTTCTACTTCTGATGAATTTACATCTAGACTACTTAAGTCCTTACTATTAAATGGGCTTGTATCTTTAAGATCACTATTCGTTAAATTTGGCGGTTCATCGCCTTCAACGCTGGAACTAGTAAGGTTGAGATCGGAAACTCCGCTCACAGAACTTGAGTTTTCGAAATCTATTTTTAAGTCTTCAGATTCTTTAATTAGCTTGTTATCGCTATGTTTGTACCCATATAGCATTTGCCTCAGTTGCTCTTTTTTGTTTTCTCCCGATTTAGTCTCTTTTTGGGAACAATCTTTGGTTTTAGCAACGTGTGCTCTCTCGAAAGACTCCATTATTATTAGCGCTAAGTTTTATATTAAAGTGACATAAAATAATATATACTGAGATCGTAAAATTCTGGTAAACACTATATATTTCAATGTGTACGGGATTTTAGACAATTTATTCAGTAACATTAACTATTTTAAAAACCGGCTCAAACTCACAGTGACAGTACCACAACGTGCTCATTTTTACTGCCAAGCTCAATCAGCCGATCGATAAACAGTTCGCGTATTTTTTTTTAAATTTATTACATCTTGGCTAAGAGGTATGTAAAAAAAAATTAAGTTAATTAAAAATATCTGCCACGATTAAATAATACTGTTAGGTATTGTTGGGTAAATTTCCGAAAAACTTCAAAATATGATGCAAATTTTTCCCAAAAAATTGCAAAAATATAATTTCGAAGGCTTAAATTATGTTTTGCGCCTAGAAATATTTATTTAAGTTTTATTTAGCGTGAATTATAAAATAAACTTGTGTAGCTAAAGAAAAACGAGATTTAAAATGATTTGACCACAGCGAAAAAACCTTTTTTATCTGGGTCCATCGTTTTCGTTCAGTAACTTCAACTTTTGACAGGTGTCAACATAGAAATACTTCTCCCAAACTTACACGATGCTCCTTAAGAATGCTAACGCAAACTAACTCCTCCTCATAGGAAGGAAAACTCTCGGTGGCAACGTCAAATGTGGAAAATTAAAGGAAAACTTCATTTTTTTCCATCCTCTAAGGAAAAATATGATTTTTTTCAAAATAGAAATTTTTCCATGACCCGATACTAGTGTCATAAATGTGGGATAATTACAAAACTTCAAAAGATATTTCTAAACGTAGAACTTAGAAGTCTTCCAAATTACATTTTTCTGGATTTTTCCGATCAAAATCCACTATTTGAAATTTTTCGGAAAATTTCCCAACAGTAAGCGCAGGACTGGTTCGACCCGTCACTTATATTATAAAAAAAATATTTCTACCGTCTAAGTAAAAAAGTCACGTCTTTTTGATAAAAGATAACTATATTTCTGCATTTATTTCACGACATGGATCGGAAATATTTCGGCTCTGCCGATATGAATAGATTTCAAGTGATACCAAATAAAACGCACAAAAAAGTGTATGATGTTTATTTATACCACTCTTTCCTTTCGAGATAAATACATTCCATGATTGTATTCACATTCAATACAGTGCATACAAATGATAAACTACAAAGATTTGCTAGTGAGACCACTGTGAGGCACAGTGGTTTCACTAACAGAATCGCTTAAATATTGTTACCGAAATTTGAAGAAGGACTGTACCAACAATTTTACGATTTATCCGAATATTGGCCAAAACTACGTTTACGTATGGTTTATCGTACTTATACTGATTACTCTTAGGAAATTCGTATCATCCTTTATTTGCATGCATCTGAATGCATAATTATTAACGGGGCATTTTCGACTTATATATGGTACAGTTCTGCGTCAAATTAGAACGTCAAAAAACGTCATTTAAGACGAGGCCGAGTAGGTCGCGATGAAGTCGGTGACGATCTTCTTCAGTGCCTCATCGGATTCCTTGGTGATCTGGCCGTCCTTTGCGATGGTGGAGAGCAGGCCCTGGTGGCTGGTCTTGATGTGCGCTGTGAACTCCTTCTCGAAGGAAGTGATCTTGCTGGGGTCCAGTTTGTCCAAGTGACCACGGACACCGCAGTAGATGATGGCGACCTATAATACATATAGTTTAACAAATTTGATATGATAAATACTGTTACATACAAAACTTATTTAAAAGATTTTAAGTGACCTTGGTGTAACGGTGTAACTGGTGTCCGCAATTCGTCGCCAGGGCGCCTATTTTGCGTGGTGATTTGAAGTGATATACAACTTTTTTATATAAAAAAAAATCATCATAAGTTCGATTTATGGGATTACATCTAATTGCCAAGTTTTATAGAAATCGATTACTGGAAAGTGCGCCACACCAGAGGTACCCTTTCCAACAAAAAATAATCATCAAAATCGGTTCACAAATGCTGGAGTAATCGCGTAAGATATCGACTCATCCGAAGAACAGAGTCCGATGTGATTATACAACGAAAAGAGGATAAATACATAACCTCGTTATTCAAAATAAGACCTAGCTGTAGGTGTTCCCAGAATTTTATGTATCATTTCGTTTCGGAAATATAAAATCGAACAACCGTCGATTTGATATCCACAGTTAAGAACAACGTACAAAATCTACGATGTCTTGAGAATAAGCAAACTTGCACATAGGTCTTTGTTCTTCGGATGAGTCGATATGCACAAAACAATACAGTCGAATTAAGAACCTCCTCCTTTATTTGAAGCATGCAACGCATAGGGCGGATAATAGTGTTCATGTTGCATGTACCGCCGCATGGCAAAAATATGGTACAGATGAAACATGTGAACTGAAGTTTCATTTGCTTTTCGGATAAAAACTTGCTGCACTGCTTTGTAAGTACAGGCATATAAAGGTAGCAACTAACCTGCTCCTCAATAGCCATGGGCACATATTGTCCTTGCTTCAGCAGCTCAGTCAAACGCTGACCACGGTTCAGCAGCTGCTGAGTAGCAGCGTCCAGATCAGAGCCGAACTGAGCGAAGGCGGCTACCTCACGGTACTGGGCCAATTCCAGCTTCATGGAACCTGCCACCTAAACAACGGATTTAATTAGTTATAGATACCACTCACCCAAAACCCCTCATAAAAAATATTGTCAAGTGCTCTGTATCTGATTGACAAACAACAAAACTGCAGTGGGAGGAGGAAAAAAATTTTCTATCATTTTTTTCTACAAGCAAATAAGGTTTGGTATTTTGCCGAAAGTGTCGATTATGGAGAATCCTGTCTTTATTGAGAAGGCATTGCCCCAACCATGTTACATGCTGATATTTAAAATAATACGAGTGTAATGGGACATCGCAGATGGACTGTGTGCGCGAAAGCGATATGTATAGATAGTTGTTTATAAATAGGTCACTGTATATAAACGATATTTAGATATGAAATGCTAATATGATCCCAAATGCTAATTTAATTTTTATTAAGGAATTAAACATTACTACGGGAACCCTCCATTTTAATTTGTCTTATAACAATGGTAATTGTTGCATTTGATTCTCGGAGTACCGTTCGCATTGAATACAGTCAATGGTTGGAATTGAATTGAAATTGTAGATCGGCAGTCTGTTAGCACCCCAAAGAATTTGTTCTTGCACCAAATCATTGTATATCAAACCCATATTTAGGTAATTTCTCGCAAATGTAATACTTTGCACTTGGATGACTTATAAGGCCTTTTTACCTGCTTCATGGCCTTGGTCTGGGCAGCGGATCCTACACGCGACACAGAGAGACCGACGTTGATGGCTGGCCGGATGCCCTTGTAGAACAACTCGGTCTCCAAGAAGATCTGTCCGTCAGTGATGGAAATTACATTGGTGGGAATGTACGCGGACACGTCACCGGCCTGCGTCTCGATTACTGGCAGAGCCGTCAGGGAGCCACCGCCCATTTTGTCGGACCTGAAAAATTTATTTTTATTTAGAGATTGTATAGCTGATGAGAAATTTATATTGGTGTATACTGTACCTGCTCATGATAAACTATTTTATTAAACGGATGCTAAGAAACGAACGACTTTTGTTCCATACATGCGTCATGTGCACCTCAACGGTCCGCACAGTTGTCAAAATCAAAACAAAAACGGTATGTTACTTTTTTAATGTACAAGTAGCAGTAGAGCTCCTTGTGAAAGAGTTCGTCCAGGGAAATACTGCCACCTTACCTATTTCTGCCGCCAAGCGGTAGTGTGAGCATTATTGCGTTCCGGTTTTAAAGGGTAAGGGTGGTGGGAAATTACAGGCACATGGGACTTGTCAACTTAT
Source organism: Hyposmocoma kahamanoa (assembly GCF_003589595.1). Lineage (NCBI taxonomy): Eukaryota > Metazoa > Arthropoda > Insecta > Lepidoptera > Cosmopterigidae > Hyposmocoma > Hyposmocoma kahamanoa. The sequence continues at coordinate 17,549,168 of NW_020653852.1, read as the reverse complement.
GTCTCATGGTGACGGGCGCAGTGGCAGTGCCCCTCATATCTTTGCGTTTTAAAACTCTGAGTGACACTGCAACTGTTATGGACAGACGTGTCGCTTACCACCAGGCCCACAACTTGTTTGTGGTCATGTGGTCATGTGGTCAGGTACAAAGTCGCATTTATATATTCTTTTTTTATTTTTTAAATCTGGAAACAGATAACCTGAGCCAACAAAACATTAAGAGAGGCATCCCATTATTTCTAAGTATTTAGTTTAGTAGGCACCCGAAAGACTTTTTATATTTATATTGTATTTTTAACATTACAGATTACCTAACAAAAATTTATAAAGAATGTCGATTGCTCTGCTCACAATTTCATCTAATTTGACTGGATTTAAAATCGTTTGCCTTTCTATTACATAAGTAATTAAAGAGAATGATACTTAATCATTTTATATCAACCGGAATAGTTTTGAAATTATGTGCAGTAGAAATAGGCTAGGCGTAAGAAATATATCAATGACACTAACATTGTTTTGGGGCAGGTTTCAAAATGATTATTTTTTAAAGTAAACTTCACCGTGCCGTAAAAGTAAGTTAAGAGCCGTTTTGTGCGCTTCAAAGTAACGTTTAAACCCTGTAGTCTATGTTTCTTTATGTACCATAATATAACGTTGTTTGCCCAGAAAAAAGTTATTTAGTAGCCTTAACAAAGCAATATTTTCCCTCTCATTGCAACAATATTGTATAAATAGATCAACAGACAATCAGAAAAACCAAATAATAAAATATAACAATAATAAATTTAAGGAGTCTTTTTAGTTTAAAAAAAATTATTCAATGTTAAAATGTGTTAAATTAAAAAAAAAGTTTATATGAATAAATGTAGTTTAGTTTGGTACACTCCGTACCTTCAGTGAACACTATTTGTCAAAAAAATTATAGCAATGTCTTGTATTTCAAGCTCCGCTATAAATTGCGGCGATAATCACGTCCTGTTTTTTACCATTAGTTGCACATTAAACCTACCATAGAGCAATGAGACAAGTAGGGTAACTCCCGCCTGTTCGGCGCGTAAGTGCTTACACTTCGCTCGGAGCGTAGGGTTGTCATATTCTTGCGCTATATTGCAATAACCTTTCTTAAATGCAGTACTTACTTATTGATATTTTTATACAGCATCGCGGAATGGTATCTCGATTATGGGAGTATAATTATGAAATAGAAACGGAATGCTGAGCAATTCTAAATTTGAACAAGAGGTGTATGCGAGTGTATGGAGTTACCTTACTTGTCTTATTATATTATACGCCTACTTACATCTTGGCGGCACGCTCAAGCAGACGGGAGTGGAGGTAAAATACATCACCAGGGTACGCCTCGCGACCCGGGGGACGACGCAGTAGCAGGGACATCTGAAATGTACATTTCAACCTAAGTCTTAACTAAGTTCATAGCCATATAATCTAAAGGCGGGTACTCAATAGCGAGTTGTAACCGTTGCATGTTATGTTACCAAAAACCATAGTGTGTACGTGGTTCGCGAGCTTGTCGCTGCATCTAGTCCCCCGATGATGGAAAGGGGAAGGCGGAATATATCTTGTAGAACACCGATAATCAGGCAACTAAAGGGCGGCGGTGTTCAAGGCTCTGCAGATACTAAATCCGAGTCAGCTTCTTGGCAAGCTTTTGAACTCAATCTAAAGTGACAAAGTGACCAGATTCAAACCTTATCCAAACTAATCTACTAAGACAGTACAAAGATTACTGTAACGGACGTTGCCGCATCTAGGCACATCGGCTTCTACAGTCAGTGGAAATATAACATAACATAACTCAAAAAAATGTTATATTTCCAAACAAGTCTGATCTGATGTGTTAACAATTGCAACATAAACCCGGATACTCACTAGCGAGCTGTAACCATAACTGTTGCATGTTATGTTACCAAAAATCAAGTCGAGATCAATCACGAATTAACAAACATTATTGGACTTCCCGAGCCCTCTAATGAAGATTATCCTTATTCATTTAATCATTGCATCATATGGGTGACAATCTTCAAAAAAACACAATATGTATTGAGTTTTGTTTTAAATCAAACAAAGTAATGGAAATTGTAATATTAATAAATTTAGTCTACTGTAACCAAATTCCTTTATGTTAAAAAATAAATTTAAATCTAAACTTTGCCCACTACACCGTGTTTGTTACGAGCTGCAATAGTTGCATGAATTTTTTTTTTCGTTTATAATATTTTTCCATTCGCTCTGGACCTTTTGGAGGGAAGTGTCGTTTTTATTTTGACTTTCAATTATTTTGTGAAATCTAGTTTAAAGTGGAATAGGATAGTGCTATTGTGCCTTAATCGAAGATTAAAACGCGAAATTATGTGAATCTCGAACTAGAATATCCGTATCGGCCCGTTTTAAGGAGTCAATCCAAACACGCCGCCTCAAATTGCCTATCCTCTTTGTGGATATTTACAGAAACAAACTTCATGTTTAGGCTGATGGCTCTGCCAAAGCCTTAATAAATAAAAAAATATTTTTCCTATTTAACTTCTAAATTCAATTTTTTTTGTTTCTGGCTACTTTGTAGGTCACTCTTTTTTTTTTTTTAACGCACACACTCAACATAGCCGCGCACTAGGGAAACCCTGTGTCGCGGGTGCCATGGACACACACATAGACAATCACAAATTACACCCAAACTCACGAGAGAAATTTCTCCCGGCCCGGGAATCGAACCTGGGACCTCTGCTTGGCAGTCCGGCATGGTAACCGTTCGGCCACGGAGGCAGTTAAGTTAGTTCTTTGTTGTTCTATTACTTGTTTTATGTAGCTATCTTTATATTGTTTTATATATTCATATCTTATTCATAAGCACTCAATCCATATTGATAAAGTCCGCTAGTGTTAATTAAAAATCTTCACTCATCAAAAGTTACTCACTTGACGGTAGGCTACAGCTTGCTTCGACAAGTCATCGTAGATGATAAGGGCGTGCTTGCCGTTGTCACGGAAGAATTCGCCCATGGCGCAGCCCGAATATGGCGCCAGGTATTGCAGCGGCGCAGCATCGGAAGCCGTCGCGGACACAATGATGGTGTAGCCGATGGCGCCTGGAATGTTTTATAAAGCCCATTACACCCGAAAAGCGAAAAATGGTTCAGAGATGTGTAAACAGTAAATGGGATTTCGTTAATTTGACATCTCTCCGCTTAGTGAAAATAACGAAAGCAGTAATTTGATCATTATATTATTAAGGTCACAACTATTTCACTCATACTGAAAGTGTTATTAACGTACAATGGGCTCCACATAAAAATAAACAATGTGTCATAATTCTTTGTTGATTTAGATCATTTACATAAGCGTTCAAAACCTTCAAGAGGTGGTAATAAGGCTTTGGCAGCATATCATGTAAAAAATAAAATCTGTGGTCTTCTACACAGTTAAGAAAGCAAAAGTTTCTTTGTAGTAATATTATAACAAACTAGTGGACTAACTTAAAAAAAAATTGAATATCATGGTGATCAAACATTTAACAAAACTTAATTATAATCACAGCATGTTTGTAAAAAAAACAAACAAAAATAAACACTCTTTAAATCTACTATGAATAGGATGTTTGTAGACACTATCTGTAATTAATTTTAATTTTACGGAAATATTGTATTGAAATACAATATTATAATAATGATACTTCTTTAAAATAAATTTCTCGCCACACCGATTTTGGGACATGCGACGGTGTGGAAAAATTCTATGGTCGGCGGACTATAGCACAGGGATTGGATTCTGACTAAATCCAACATCATTCATTTCAATTAATACATCTACCACCTAAAGTACATAAGTCAAATTCATTTGTTACTTTATTAATTTGTAACTTTTTCTAGACTCGTCTTTTTCAAATTTATCATTCTCTTCACATCTTCCAACGCTATAAACAACACAAAAAATATATAATTATATTGATACAAATGTTTTAGTCCGCCGACCTTAGAATTGTCGGCGGCTGTGGCGCGACGCAAGTGTCTATTTGGTACCCTTGGCAAGTTAGTGGTACAGTCTGACATCTAAATCTATCCAAGAATAAACGCATGTCTATCCAGGGTGGTTAAACATGTTCCTCACCAGCGTCAGTCAGCCTTTTCACGATCTGAGCGACAGTGGACCTCTTCTGTCCGATAGCGACGTAGATGCAGTACAGCTTCTTCTTCTCGTCCTGGCCCTGATTGAACCGTTGCTGGTTGATGATAGTATCGATGGCCAGCGCAGTCTTGCCGGTCTGACGATCGCCGATGATCAGCTCACGTTGACCACGACCGATAGGTACCAGGGAGTCCACGGCCTTGATACCTATGGAAATATATGTTTAAGAATAGGTAGTGAAATTGTAATGTCTCGATATAAAACAATAAAGGACAAAGTAATATTGTAGCACAAGAGCTCCTTGTGAAAGAGTTCATCCAGGGAAGTACTGCCACCTTACCTATTTCTGCCGCCAAACAGTAATGTGAGCATTACTGCATTCCGGTTTCGAAGGGTAACGGTGCTGGTGAAATTACAAGGACATAGGACTTATCAACTTATGTCTCAGAGTGTCAGGCGCAGTGGCAGTGACCCTCAGATTTTTGTGATATAAATCTCTGATTGGCATGGCAAGTTAACTGATTTATAAGTAATAATTTTGTGCTAAAATTACCAGTCTGCATTGGCTCGCGCACAGATACACGGGGGATGATACCCGGGGCTTTGATACCGACTCGCATACGGGTCTTGGTGTTGATCGGTCCCTTGCCGTCAATGGCGTTGCCCAGAGCGTCAACGACGCGGCCCAAGATCTCTTCACCCACAGGCACATCTACGATGGCACCAGTACGCTTGACAATGTCTCCTTCCTTGATGAGCTTGTCATTACCAAATACTACCACACCTACGTTGTCAGGCTCCAAGTTGAGGGCCATACCCTATTGGAAAGAGTACAATGTCGTTAGTTTCTGTCATCTTACAAATTTTGACTATGGTTCATGCAAACACTAAAGCCAGTATATATTTTGCAATGATGTGTTTTCTGGAATCTTAAATCAGACTTATAGTTTTATTTTTTTCAAATCTTGGATGTAAGAAAGTGTTTAAACAAATGATGCCTGTTAGTTCAAGTCTGCAAAATGTAAGCATTATGTTTTATTTTATATTGTTTCTTTGTGTAATGTAAATAAATAAATAAACATCATTTAGAAAGTACTTGATGGTCTACTTATACATTTATACACTATAATAATATATTTAATTGTTTTTCCTCAATATATTTCTCCACTCTGCCTGCTCTTCCTGTGACCTCCATAGCATGCAATTTAAATAAAATCTTTAAAATATATTCTCAAGATTCAACTTGTGACAAAGGAACACACCAATTTAATTAATATATTTAATTAATATAATATCTTACCTTGAGACCAGAGGAGAATTCCACCATCTCCTCAGCCTGGATGTTCTTCAGACCATAGACACGGGCAATACCGTCACCAATACTTAGCACGCGGCCAGTCTCCTCCAAGTCAGCCTACAGAAAAAGAGCCAAATTACATAGGGTCAAGGACATAAATAGTACACATATCAAGGGTTACATTGGTCTTTATTTATCTCATTGTGGTTAGAACACTTGATAACTTTAAGGGCAATAGATAAATCTTCTATTATACGCAACACACCATTTAGCAACTATGGTAAAATTATTTCTTTAAAGTCCTAACTAACCCTGAATTATAAGGAAAAAGAATTTGGTGCAGTACAAAAAAAAATAGTTTTGACATTGTGATGCAACCTGCATATCTTGGTACTGCCAATGTAGGTTTGGTAGGCTTGGTAGGCTAACTTTATTTTTTGGTCATTTTCAGTTATTTTTGCAAACAACCATATTTATTTGCTAACATTATACTCCTGGAATTTCGTGACAACAAAAAATAACGAACCAAAAAACAAAATTGGAAAAAATAACACAAAAAACAAATTTTGTGAAAAAAAGAAACAAAAAACAAAATAAAAACAGAACAAGATAAAAATTAAGTCAGCATAGTGTTAATTGGAGGTATCAATCTGAGTAGGTTTACACCCCTTGGAAGATGTGTGAAATTCTCAACAGCATAGCAGATTGTGGTCTACACCCTAAATTGCACCCTTGGTTGTTATAAGGCCATATCTGCAAAGTATCAACTATCAGGAAAAAAATTTAAGATTCTAAAAACAAATTCATGCCTAAATAGGATAATCATGTAATTTTGTTTCATGTAGTTCGTATTACTTTCATGCGATAAAAGCACTTTTGATATTATGATCATGTGGCTTTAATATACCAATGGTTTAAAATAAGGAATTGATTAAAAGTCTATTCACAGAACTGTAGAAACAGCCATTGGTAAAATATTTGGGTAGAATTTTTACTAAACCTTGTGAACAATTACTATAACAGTTGATTTTATTACTTTTTTCAGGAAGGCATAACCATTGTAAAAGTCCTTTGGTTTCATATGCTGAACAGGCCCTTAAAATGATGTCCTAGTCAGGGGCCAAAAAATAGGGATTTGTAATACCTCAAGGCTAAGCAATTTTTTATACGACAGCAGTATTTTCTTATATAATTTAATAATTCAAAAGTTAAGTCCAGTAATAAATAAGACCATAATAATAAAAAGGACCATATAAGCACAAAGTTACTGAAATGCAAAAAATGGATTGTGTATAAAAATGTTGTAAGCTAACTTGACACCACAGTTCCTTCATATTTAGACACTAGATTTTCCATATTCTTAAAGTAATGCAACCAAATTAACACACTTGATAAGAAATTTAAAATAAATATGGAGTTTTGCCATCTCCTGAATTTCTATTACTATGACTCTTTATTAGACACGAGTTAGAGAAAGTAAGGCGACAATTTGTGGAATAGACTAACCCCCCTTCAATGGTTATTTTTAATATGCTTCTGTGACACCTATCAAATAAGGATAAAATATTTTTCATCTATATCTGGTTCACAAATATTTAAATCACTGCTTGATTTATATAACTAAAATTGATATTTTCAAGATTACAATTCTCACTACAATAGATGATAAGTCAGCAAAACTTGTGGCAGGTAGATGCACGGATATGTTTATGTAACAAGAGCAAATTGACAGACCTTGGGTGCGGAACCGAGGATTCTCTCCTCCAGGATGGTGGATATTTCGGCAGCCCGGTTCGGTGCCGAGATGTGCAGCTTGCGCGAGGCAACCGCCATCGCGGGCACCGCGACCTTCGACACCTAGACATAACCAAAATCATCAGCAACTTAACACTTTTTTACCGAAGTTCTCACTACTATTATTTATTATATTCTAAGTACGTCAGACACATTTTTTTGAAGTTTGCCGCGAGTTTAATTGCCATAGGCATGTCCCGGTAACAGAAAATACTTGACCGACACATTACATAACACGGTTCATACATAAGACATTTAGTTCCCATATCATGATTTATAAATCACATAAAGGTCAGGTAATTCACGAAACAGAGTTTAACACTAATCCCGAACACTCAAAGCGAGTTATTCACGAGAACGATCCACAATTTGGCACAAAATGGGCAGATTTCGGACATGAACACCGGTCATCTATCGCTTATTGCACTTCTCCGGAAAATTGTAACTATAATATAAAATAACGCATACCTGTGTCGCGGCATTTGGTAAACGCCTGGCCACAGAAGAGGCCAAACGAGCGGAGATCAGCGACATTTTTCACAAATTTATTAATTTCTGTGGCACGGCTCGTGTACTTCTCCGCTCGTGTTTCGTCGGCGGTCGAACCGGAAGTGAGGTAATTGATTTTATCTATGGCCTACCCGCAGAATCAAGATCGTTCAAATATCGTGAATAGTTTTATTGTTGATTAGAATGCATATATATCTATATCTTTATTAAAAAGTATTTTTATAGCTTATTTACAAGATTATATTAACCCATATATAATATAGCTCAAATAGATGATTTTATTTTCAAAACAAGGAATTATATTTTCGGTTTATAACTGTCTGTGAGTTAATTGATACTGAATTTTGAGCGTACTGCTAAGAAACGGAACTGAACCATAAAGTTTCTGTATCGGTTAACGTTCATATATTAGTATATTTTGAAGACAAAGTTGTACAAAGAGAAACATAACTTAACAATTTAAAATTTACTATAAAATATTTTTACTCTTATCATAAATGCTGTGAAAATACGAATAATGTTGAAAATTAAAAAAGGAACTAAAAATGACAAATTATCAGCGACAGCTGACAGCCGTCAAATGAAGGTTATATTCGTTTAATTTTTGTATAGTTGCTGTTCTTGCTTTTTCAAAAATAAATTAAATATAAATTAAGAGACCGGTTAACTCCTGTTTATAAAGTGGGCCAAATATATTCAAATTGAAAAATTAAACTTTAACATATTTTTTAAATATTTATTACATTTTCAATAACGTTGTGAAACTTGTGTTGTGAAATGAACGAACAATCACTCTAGTTGTCAAATCCAGAACTTCAATTTCGTTTCAGTTTCTCGGACAATTTTCTGTTTTTTCCCTAGTGATAACAAAATGATCAGTGCTTGTCATCGCTAAATAATACTAGACTAAATTGTAATGAATGCAGCTACATCTTGGCCGCCGTGATGGCTATATTCGAAAAAATATCGCAGAGCAGAATTGTTGTGGACGACACTGAGAAACTAATCTGTGTAGTAGAAAATGCACAAAACATTAACAAACACACGGTGAGTGAGGTTTTTGTTATGAAATGCTCACGGTCTAATGAGTAAGTCTGTTGAATTCTGTCGCCTACACGTAGATGGTTGTTTATGCATTCCAAAGTTGCATAATGTTGGTTTTGTTTTTGTTTGTAGGAGTATATTTTACGAGTGCAAAGGGGGCCGAATAAGGAGGATAAATGGAATGTGTCTCGACGGTACAGGGATTTCGCGGCGCTGCACGCGAGCCTGCAGTCCGCTAACATCGAATTGCCATTGCCACCAAAGAAACTTATTGGAAATATGCAACCTTCCTTTATAGCTGAGAGACAGATAGCTTTACAGGTATTATTCAATCCATGTTGAATGGTCAAGGAAAAATTAGAAAATAATAACATATTTACTTCCCCCCTTTGTCTCATTGGTGTAAGTAGAGAACACAATAATGTTAATGTGCCATGCAGCCACAAAACTTACCTGGTCTCAAACTAGAGAATGCTCAGTATAGTTGATGAAATCTAGACACCATCAGTATAGTGCAAACAACTAGTTTAAATACTTTACTTGCTGGTATTGAACTTAATATTCTGAATAATAGTAAATGGTAAGAAAATTGTCAGCGGCCAATATTTAACAAAGTACCCACAGTTTACAAAACAATGTCAGAATGTTGGTGGACCAAGATCATTAAGTACATGTATGCTTTAACTAAAAGAAGTGTTAATGGTTTTATTACCTTATTGTAATTCAAAGCGATAAAATTCATCAGTGCAATTAATATTTCTTCAACTATACTATGTGTACTGGAGTAATATAATAATATAGAGTAGTAATATAGTAATATTAAGTAGTAATTTAGTAATATTGAGTAGTAACATAGTAATATTGAGTAGTAATTTAGTAATATTGAGTAGTAATATAGTAATATTGAGTAGTAATATGGTAATATTAAGTAGCAATATATTAATATTGAGTAGTAGCAGTAGAGCTCCTTGTGAAAGAGTTCATCTAGGAAAGTACTTCCACCATACCAATTTCTACTGCCAAAGAGTAATATCAGTATTACTGTTTTCTGGTTTTGAAGGGTAAGGGTGCTGGTGAAATTACAGGTACATGGGACTTGTCAACTTATGTCTCAGAGCGACGGACACAGTGACAGTGTCTGTCAGATCTTTGCAATTCAAAGCTCTGAGTGGCACTGCAACTGTTATGGACAGGCATATAGCATACTATCAGGTGCATGACTTGCTCGTCCTGTCACTTGTTATTATAAAAAAAAAAATAATGTAATTGATTCCATACGGCTATTAAGACACCCAGTTCAGAACCAATTTATAGAACAGTTAATTTCCCTAATAGGTCCTACTGGAAGTCTTACCCCAGGCCTTTTATTTGCTATGATCTTGACACAAGAAATAGTTGTTTGTTAATGCAAGAGCAATTGTGTTCCTGAATTAATTTAGTTACAGTTCTATAGTATCTGCAATCCTTTAAACAACAGTCAATGTCAGTTAATGTCTATGTTATTCAAGTTTTTATCACAAGTCAATTTATTATATGACAAGGGTTCTTAGACAAAACCCAATAAGTGTGTAAATTTTTCTAAAATGAATTGTCAATTTTATTATAGTGTGCTTTTTATGCTTTTTTCTATGGTGGAATCCATTAAGCAGATTTATGAGTGTAAGACAAAACATATTTAGTTACAACATGCTGTTTTATAACTTACAACAACTTATGTGTGAGGTATTGATGCATTGCACTTTAAATTATCTCAACACTCAGTAAGACAGGGAATAGACTTAGGGGATAGATACAAAAAAAATTATGTAAAGCTTTTATTTCACAGACATATATAAATCAAGTGCTTAAACACCAGATCCTGGCTCTAACACTGCAAGTTAGAAGCTTCTTGGACCCTAGCAACTATCCACTAAATTTAGCAGGTAATATTTATATTTATTAATAATTAAAACCAGTCTGATTTGCTTTATCCTGTTTATATCCTCTGTCTAACTTATGACGCAAATTTGCATCAGTTTTCTGTGCGAACTGCTTGTGCTCTTCAAGCTATTTATTATGTATATGATTAATGTAATTTCTGGAAAAGTAGTTGTTGTCTAATATGCAGAATCTGTATAAATTACCACTGACAATTCTTTTATATGGTAGGGTCTGAGGCCGCTTTTATGCTATTATTACGTATTTCGTAGTCTATTGCTAAATTACACACCGTCTGGACCATCCAATTGTTAAGTCCTTTAAACTGATATGAAATTACAATTACTATAGTATTACAGAACCAAGTAATGCTTGCTGACTCTGCAATATGATACACTTATCGTTTTTGTTCAAGAATATATAGACAGAGTAAAGGAATATTAACAGGAAACAATAAATATAGAGTGTACTTATTATGAACAATTCTGATAAACTGTAGTTTCCTGTAACAAAGTGTAATATTGCTTCTGTCTTGTATTGTATTGTGTACTTTTTCCTTTTCTTTATAAATGTAAGGCAGTAGGCACTATTCATTCTCCCTGATGTCTATTGGCACCGATATTGTATACCCTCAAGATAGCCCTTGTCTTTATGTTTTATGTGAATTACATATTGCACAATAACATTTTTTTTCAAAGAATTTACTAAACGTATTTATGTTATTTTAGAACAAGCATTACAGACCGTATCAATAGCTTTAAGAGGTGATGGACGGTATGATCTTAAAACCCCACTGCCTGACATTGGATGGAGAGTACGAAAGCACTATTTCATTGTGAGTATACCTAATCACAGTAGGGTTGTTAACTATATTTATATAGAGTAATATCTAAACAGTTCCTTAGTTATATAAACAAGCATTAAGCCGACCTGGTAAACCGAGAGTAACTCCAGAAGGAGGATAATAACCAACGTACAAAAGGTGGCAATGATATTGACTTTTAACACCAATGTTGAAGTTATAAGTACAAAAGAAATTCATGGTGATTGAACACAGCACCAGCTTAGACATAATAAATAACTGCTTTGCCTGTACATAAGTTTATAAATGACGATAATTTTACATCGCCGTCTATGCGCCAAGAAGGAGAAACTTGCGAGGATTTATTTTTCTTTGCCTGCGTTATTGTAAATTATCTGTGCAAAATAATCTACTCTGCCCTGCTAAACCGAAAGGCGCTATCTCTGCCCTTCTAGTTTTTTTTATACTATTCAATAGCTACATAGGACGATGAGATTCGGGTGCCACATGTCACACAGCTAATGAGACGATCAATTTATTGCAAACCAAATTTGGTGATCGCGTAATTTCCCGAAATTCAGCTGTTAAATGGCCAGCCAGATCGTGTGATTTAACACCACTGGATTATTTTCTGTGGGGCTATCTTAAGGACAGAGTCTATACGGAGCCAATCGAATCGACTACAGCCTTAAAACTCAAAATCCGTGATGTGATAGCCGAAATAGAACCGACATTTTGCCAAAAAGTGATTAAAAATTTTGATGAAAGAATCGACTTCTGTCAGCGTGGTCGTGGTGGACATTTGCCAGATATCATTTTTCATTCATAATTGCCGAACTTTTCTCTTTGTAATACAATAAAAATTTGAATCATCTTCATCTAAATTTTTTGTTTTATTTTGTTTTAGAAAACAAAGTTCTTGTTGAAAGACCCATTATAATGAATTGTTTTAGAGACCGAGAAAAAGGCAACATATCAAATTAAAACTACCTGCTTGTTGTGGTGTAGTTTACTCATGTATAAATAACCACTAACAAATTCCACCAAATATTTATTACAAGCAGGGTTATTTGTAAAATAATAACATCCTCTCTGGACTGTATTACTATCTATAACAATATAAGTTATGTATTACTATCATCATACACAATAACTTTTATTCAATGACTTTTTAAATCTGTATTTTTAGCAACGTCTCCCGCGTGCTGTCATACGTCAAAATTTTGGTAATGGTGCTTTCTTTTGCTACCGCACAGAGTTATCACCTTTTAGAACGATATATTTGAATATTTCTATGTTATATATATAAACATATAGAAAATAATTAAATATATTTAAGTATTTTACAAATTATCGTGTATATGGAAACCAAAATTAAATTAAACTTGTGAAGGTTAATTAAAGGAAGTAAAATAAACAAATAGGCAGTTCTCATGAAATTTCCAAATTCGTGCTTCCGATATTTATTAAAATTTTTATGAAGAAATTGTATTTATTTTTTGTCACTTTCATAGTACTTACGTAAATCGTTTTTGATGATATAGTGGTCCCCAAAATAAATGACTTTTAAGAAAATGTATAGGGCAGTTAGAACATTTGAGGGTGAGGGAATGACGAAATCAAAATAAGTTAAGAAAAAATAGCGATATAAACTTACTTTAGACTTAATATTTTGTGTAAGCTTGCTGCTACAAATAACTCGTCTGAGTGAATAATTAATAAATAAAATCATATGCTTAACTTCTTTCTAAATAATGTGAGGGAATGACTGTCAAAAATGTAACTTTTAGAAATTTAAATTAAATCTTTTCGTAGTAGAAACTTTTTACATACACAAGCTGAATTTCGTCATTTTGAAACGTTTACATTGCTGTTAACTTTTAAAAACTTACAAAATGCATTTACCAAAGATTAAAATTGCGTTCACAAATCGAGTGAAGGTAAAAGTGAGATAATGATTTTTTGGTTGAGACATGAATAATATACGTTTATTAAATTTATTTTTGGTTTTTTACCACAGGATAGCTTTGATTTCGCAAAAACATATTTTATTTGATCGAATGTTTAAAATTTAAATGTTATTTTTGTTAAATGTATTGATTTAAAGCACAGAACGTGTTTGATAATGGAACTTGGGACATAGTGAGGGAATGATTTTAGGGACATTTTTATATTATTATTTTGTTTATTTAAATAGACTAATCAATATTTTATGTGGGCATTAGTAGCAATTGATTATAGCTTGATATTAAATATTAATTTTGCGGCAAAATTCAATACTTTTTTTTAAACGCTAAAAGACAAGAATTTCGAGGTTTTGTAAGAATTACCCAAATACTTTCTTCATTGAAGCATAAATTAAAATTATAAATTTGAAAATTAAAGTAACTTTTATGTTGCATTGTATAAAATAATTTATCATAACTGAAGTTAATAAGTTATGTTTTTCGTGCCAATTTTTGTACATGCGTTAGTCAGACCGAATAGTTTGACCGAATATTCGGTAAATATCCTTTTCCATACATCACTACTAATGAGTAATTTTATAAAAACTATTCATAGAATGTGAATCATAAATCTCAAACAAGTTGCACTCAGTACAAGAGTTATCACTAATTTTCCGATAAGATCACCGCACTAGAGTTCATGGCTCTCTTTATATACGAGAATAATAAATGTTATCTTTATATAAAACGATACATATACATAAAATAATGCACATCATATAAGTCGGTGGTTCACCCGTCATTTCATACTTTTATCTCAATACATCGCACATTGAACCAATACGTCACTAATCGGAAAAGTAACACGAAAACATTTTGGCGAACGACTATTAACGTTTCTGAAAATTTGAAAAAAGAACGACATTTTCTTTACATGCAACCATTGACTTACAATTATATGGACGTCGGGTCCGCGCTAAAAAATGTCCGCACTTGTAAGGCGCTAAAATCGTATACAGAGCGCGACACTCCGCTTTAGTCTTCATTTGTTCTACTGACAACGCGATACTGCGATGACATAACAATTTAAATTTCGAATAGGTTGACTTGGGACATTTTTTTCGTGGTTTTTGTATTAGACCCGTCGTCCATTTATTTGTAAGTCAATGCATGCAACTTTATTTTTTTCCATCCTCTAAGCATGCAACATATCGATGACTTTCTACAACAGTGGCCTATATCAAAAACATCCAATTCATAAGGGAGATTGTTTAAGAAATAATGAGTCTTATACGGCGCGCGCATCCGAAGTATACGATCCTAATGAGATTATTTTAATCAGTAGAAAGCTCGGTGTCTTAGCACAACAAAAAATAGCATGTCCTGAAAACAGCTGTGTAAAAAGTAAAACGGATTTTTGTTTTGGTTAGAGCATAGGTTCCCAAACTTTTTGGCTCACCGCCCACTTAGGCAAGATAAAAAAATTTTAACGCCCACAACCACAAAAAATAATGAAAAACACGAATTTTTTAACTTAACACGTAGTACAGTATAATTTTTTTTTTCAAATGTTCTAGCACCCCTTGAACAGCAATGCCCCCAATTGCTTCCCTAGCACTAGCACCCTAGCACTCTTCAGCGCTCACTTAGGGCGGTAGGGACCACTCTGGGAAACTATGAGTTGAGCCACTGTTCGTGGAAATTAGCGACGTAATCTACCAAATCTGGCTCACAGATTTAATGGCAATTGCGACAGTTGTGGCAGGCACACCACCTATTTTGAACGCAGTAATCAGTAAACTGTATGTGAAAAAACCGACCTTAAAAGTCATTCATCCCTTAGTTTGCCACCCTTAGAGGTGGAATATTTTCTTCACATTTAAATAGGACCACATCTGAGGTCCATCCCTCTTTCCAACAAAAAAGAATCATCAAAATCGGTTCAAAAAAAAGTTATCGCGTATGTGTTACATACAAAAAAAAACATACAGTCGAATTGAGAACCTCCTCCTTTTTGAAGTCGGTTAATAAATAAATAGTAACTAGGCAAGTTTTAATAACTATAACATAGTCGAGTGATTACTTTGATTTGAAAAAATTCTATTAATGTCTCAGTATTTGTTAAATAGTAATTTTACGTAAATACTCCATGTTATGTATAAGTTTTATCAAAAACGTATGGGCAGGTGCATTGACTTTAAGTCAATGGGCAGGTGTCAATATTTTCTTTTCGTTTTTGAACCGATTGTCCGAATACCAGTTTGCGGGCTAAATAAATAGAATTTATTTAATAAAATTCTTGCATTTAAATATTGCTGTTGATTAATAATCGAACACTATTAATATTCAACCGAATTAAAACACGCATGATGCAAATGAAGCTTCATACTCGACATTGATTTTTAAGTTGGTCGAGTGTTACTCATTGGACATATTATTTATATATTTCAGGTAACGGACAGAGATACTCGAACAAACTGCCTATTATCGTGGCAGAACTATGGCCCTGACAGGCATCTATGCGATAAGGATTTGCAGACAGCTTTCAAGAGTATACAGAATATATCTGTAAGTATTTTCCTTTGTATAGTCAACAGCGTGCTTTAAATTTACTTTCAAATTAATACTATATTTCTTGGGATAAGAACGGTTCAAAGTTGAAATTGTAAGTGTGTTATTTTTTATTTATTGATTTTTTATTTTATTTATTTATTTAGTTCAGGCCACATGACCCATATAATATATATCTTAAGGACTAACATACATACAATATAATAAAGCACTATTTCTAACTAATCTACACGAATTGCATTTGTCGGCGATGTGTGGCGCAAGTCAGGTAACCGGCCGTGGTATCGCCGATACATGACTTCTTTCGGCCAAAACTCTTCCGTCATGAAACTCGATAGATAGACCGAAAGATCGGCACTCTCACCACAAACGAATAAAAATTTACGTTGTGGCGGGACTCCAACCGCTCGACCGTCAGGGTGTATTTGGCTTTGAAAGTTGGTCTCCCTCTCTGAAGTAGAGCAAGTGACCTGACTCGAGAGTTATCATGTCCTCGCCCTGTCTTCGGACTTCAGATAACCCTACTACGTCCCATTTGATGCGACTTACCTCTATTTCGTGTTCCGCGATTTGCTCGTCCAACCGCAGCGTGCTTCAATAATAATGTGCCAAACCTTTTTTATATTATTTAGTGACGGGACGAACAAGTCGTGCACCTGATGGAAAGCTAAACGCCTATCCATAACAGTTGCAGTGCCACTCAGAGCTTTAATTCGCAAAGATCTGAGGGGCACTGCAACTGTCACTCTGATACATAAGTTGACAAGTCCCATGTGCCTGTAATTTCACCAGCATCCTTACCCTTCAAAACCGCAACACAGTAATAATGACACTACTGCTTGGCGGCAGAAATAGGTAAGGTGGCAGTACTTCCCTGGACGAACTCTTTCACAAGGAGCTCTATTACTACTCCAATGACCTCGTCTCAAACTGGGAAATTTCATATTACTATGAGTACCAGAGCAAAGGAATTCGCTCACGCGCACTACCCAGAACACCCAAACCAGAATCTGGGACTTCCACATACAACGCCCACAATGCAAACCGTCAGACCACTAAGATCGTCCATTGTTTAATGGCCTCTGTGGCCGAACGGTTAACATACCGGACTGCTACGCAGAGGTCTCGGAGAGGTCTAGGAGTTTGGGTGTAATTTGTGGTTGTATATGTGTGTGTCCATTGTACCCGCGACTCAGGGTTTCCCTAGTGCGGGGCTATGTTGAGTGTGTACGTTATTATTATTATTATTATTATTGTAATACAATCACGTGTCTTTCTTTTCAGCATCCATTTATAGACTCAATCCTCGCAATTAACAATTTAGAAACAGGTGCATACGTAGTTAGAAGGATACACGAATCGGGCACTGTTAGAGACATGTTATACGGCACGGACTACACGAAAAATCATTTATCTAAATATGGAAATCCAAAAGTGAGAAAACCTTTCACGTCTGGACAGATAGCTCATTACGGATATCAAATGTTGGTGGCTCTGAAGTTTTTACATGAAAAGGGATTGCCACATGGTGAGTTACATTTTGATGCAGCCTCAAAGTATGTCCTATGTTCATTAAGGAATGTTATAAAGGCAATGTTGACTTTTTATTATATTCACATTACGTATGGACGTTGGAGGATGGCCTTTCCTTATAATCAAATAACGAAGCATTCCTTTTTACGTCCTATAACAAGTGCTATTTACCATGTCAATAGCGATAATGAAAATGAAAATAAAACTTCATCCTACCACTGTATATGTTATTTGTGAAAACGATATTCTCCATAACGTGCGAAAGTGCTATCGTTAGCATATCGTGGTAGAAGTCACCTTGACACATATTAATCAAATATTATTACATTTCTTATAATACCAAGTGACGGGACAAACAAGTCGTGCACCTGGTGGTAAGTGATAGATATGAGAAATAAGGGCTATCCATCCCTGGCAACTCATCAGGCAAATAGACCTTATATCACATTTAAATATCAACTGTCGTTTGCACTGAAATCACAAATTAGAAAACTGAAGTAGTGTACTACTGATGACGCCAACAACTGACCTATGTGTACGTCTTCGTACATTCCAAAAATATTCTGTATTTATTGTAATAAAGATAATATGTCTAACTATGGGTGGTTCCCTTCAGTGGTATAGGAAAAACGAAAAAAAAACGTCTAATTACAAAACAAAGGGAATCACATTTCATCGGTAATTAAATATGTAATTTTTGAATTTTCGTCCATTATAGCAAAGCTCGATTGCGGTCGATTTTAAGTGAAATTATGGACGACATCCGTAAATTGTTATGAATTCAGGCTGGCCAATCGGAACGCAGTTGTCACCGTAATGATTTGGCAGAATAGTTTTCAAACAAATTAAATGACATTTCGTCACTATTTCGGGTTATATACTCGATGTCTATCCATAACAGTTGCAGTGCCACTCAGAGCTTTTAATCATGAAGATCTTAGGAGCACTGCCACTGTGCCCGTCTACCTGAAACATAAATTGACAAGTCCCATATGCCTGTAACTTCACCAACACCCTTACTCTTGGAAACCCGAACGCAGTAAAGCTCACGTTACTGCTTGAGGGCTGAAATAGGTAAGGTGGCAGTACTTCCTTGGACGAACTCTTTCACAAGAAGCTGATTACTGATATAAAGATCGAAGAACACCAAGAAAAATTCCTTCGATCTGACTGGACTCGAACCAGCATCTGTTGCCACACCAGGGCTACCGCTTTTACCAACTAAGCTACTGATTGAGTCAACAGATTTTACGAATTACTCTTTGTACTTGTTGCAGATCTTTGTATTGGGTTTAAATGGCTTTTTTGCCGTCAGCGCCATATATGAGAACATTATGAAAGCTTTTGCACTTTTTTCTTACAATTATTCTTTTGAATATTATCCCTTAGGTCACATTCACCCCGGGAATATAGCAATTGAGAACCAAAAGGTCCAACTACTGGATCTCGAGAACATTCTAATGGGTGTACCATGCCACGACCGGCCGTACTTACTGGAGCTGAGAAAGACGTCGTCCATGGAGGCCGTTGACGTGTATTGCTTTGGAAGGACGTTGTATGAGATGGCTTTCGCTGAGCCATTAGACCAGTATTACAGGGACATTTATCCTTCTGGAATTTATGAAGACTTTGGTAAGTATGGAGTTTTTGGTTTTCGCGATTATTACTCGTTAGATAATTATTATTTGTATTATACGTTTTGGTATAATAATAAGATATGCAATGTACAGACATACTCGCATTTAATTTCTATTTTATCGATCGAAATCCCGATAATCGAAATACCAATTCGCGATCCTGGTAAAAATATCAATGTAAGTATTATCAGCATAGGAAGTAGAGTAGAAGTATGTAGTAACTAAGTGTTATTAATTAGAGCTAGAATGTTTAAGTTTTTGAGATTGTTTGATTGTTTTAGAGATTGTTTTTCTTTTAAAATAGGTGCCGTCTGTCTGTGTCATATAATAAGGACCTACATGTTATTTAAGACCTTTGTAACCTTAATATGGAGCTATAAATTTAATGGAATTGAATTGCATTTGACAAGGTTATTTCCATATAGCACGAGTTTAAAAAAAATAATTTAGATGTTCACTACTTCATAGTGATGAACATCTAATTTTTAATTATTTTTTTTCTAAAATGCTAACTAGTACTTCTTGTAGGTACACAACTAAAATAATAATGTGACAATCTTTCGCGCCGATCAGACGTTCCACTACTTATGATATTATGGTTTTGGGCTTCCATGGTCATTGCTGTCCTTACTTTAGTTAATCACATCTTAAAGCGTATCTTTAATTTTTTTTTTATTTATTCTTTCAGAATCTGTTCTCCGCTATTGCCTATCAGCAGTTTCAAGCAAACATGGCGTCCCGAAATTAGACAGCCTACTCAGACTACCTTTTTTCACACGTTCCGTACTCAACGGGATCACACCACGGGACGATAGTAGAGCTCACCTCAAGTTCCCTTTAAGCGTGAAGGATGAATTAAGGAATGCCATTGTTGCTACAGAAACTAGATTGCGGAGTGAACAGAAATTGGTAAGATAATAGAACAAAGAACAATTCGCATCCTTTATAGAAGAATGGCGTAAGTGGAGTTACGTTAAAAATTTTTATTGCCCCATTGGATATAGAAAAACATAACCCACATATTTTCCATGAGGGGTGCGAATTAAATAATTTATTATTATTCGTAATACAAAGATCGCACACATACAAGGAAAAATGCCTTCCGTCCGCCTGGACTCGAAACAAAAGGTCTACTCTCGCTCTCTGTCCGAAACAATTACGGTGAAATAAGCAATATTCGACCAAATTAAAACACGCATGATGCGAATGAGGCTTCATACTTGACATTGTCTTATGACTTTAATCGAGTCTTACTTATTTGACAGTAATTGTTTTGGACGGATGTCGGACAGAGAACGAGAGTAGTCCCCCAGCTTCTGTCGTCTCAACAAGCTTCGATCTGCAGCTCAGTTGGTAGGAGATGTAACCGCGTTGAGACGACAGACGCTGGTTCGAATCAAGTCGATTAGACGGAATTTTTCTTTGTGTTATTTCGATCTTTTATATCAATAACAAACTAGTGGAGCATTTTCACAAAGTATAGATGAACATCGTGGTAGTAAAAGCATGATATTCAATTGAATTAAATATTTCATAAATTCAGGCGTTACTTCAGGCGCAAAGCCATATTAATAAAAATGGAAGTAAATAACCTTTCATAGCTTTAAAGCTCCTTGTGAAAGAGTTCGTCCAGGGAAGTACTGCCACACTACCTATTTCTGCCGCAAAGCAGTAATGTGAGTAATTACTGCGTTCCGATTTTGAATGGTAAGGGCGTTGGTGAAATTACAGGCACATGGGACTTGTCAACTTATGTCTCAGGGTGACGAGCGCAGTGGCAGTGCCCCTCAGATCTTTGCGATTTAACGCTCCGAGTGGCACTGCAATTGTTGTGGGCAGGCGTGTAGCTTACCAGTAGACGCACGACTTGTTCGTTCCAGTTACTTAGTATCATAAAAAGAAGTTATTGACCAGAAGACCATAACACAGGTCTAACCTAGAGCTCCTGTCTCCCGGCTTTTCGTTGTATGCGACTTAACCGGCACACGGTTAGCGGAGTAGCAAGGTACTTCCATGTCTATTAAAGAACAATAATTACTTATAATTAAAAATACGTATGACAATGTGGCAGATAATGAAAGTCACGCGTCTCCGTTTTTCCAGGTGCGCACCTCAAAAAGAGAAGTGCGAATACAAGAAATATTGAATTCTGAAGAAGAGTTGCGGAAACAGAAAAGACGAGCGGTAAGTTACAATCAATTGCTTCTGAGGCCCTTCAAGACGCTAAGACTCTTCAGCGCCACTGGATCCACTGGGGCGGTAGGGACCAATTTGGGAAATTATGGGTAAACGGAAAGTGGATGAAATCCAATAAGCTGCATACCCTAATTTGCCACCCTAGGCTGCCTTTCCACCAGAGAAATGCGAGGTAGCGAGGTGGTTAGAGGATGTGCAGCGGCGCGGTGCGAGGATGCGTTACAAAATCTTTTCAGCTATGCGCATGCGGGGTACGGTGTAGTCGAGTGAGCGGTGGCGATGTGTCAGTGTTAGTTAGTGTCATACAGTAGCTCTAGTACACAGTTTTGCATACATTCCTCGCCCGCATCCCTCGTACACATCTCTCGCTATTTTGTATGTACAAATACTTCGCTCCGCTAACCCTTTTCCACGGGAGCTGCGCTAAGCGAGGCTATGAGAAAGAAATAATCCTATTGGTAGATTTTTTCTCGCACACCGCCTCGCTAAGTCGCACATCTCTGGTGGAAAGGCAGCCTTAAAGGTGGATATTTTCTTCAAATTTGAATGGGACCACTACTGAGGTACCCCCTTTCCAACAAAAAAAGAAACATAGAAGTCGGGTCACAAATATCGGAGTTATGGCGTAACATACACACAAAAAAAACAGTCTAATTGAGAACTTCTTTTTTTGAAATCGGTTAAAAATATAAGTCGTAATCTGGTTGCAATGGTGTTAAATATGAACCTTTACGCTATTGTTTTAAGTACATTATATATCAACACCTAGCAGTAGTGTGATCATTAAGTAAAAATATACAAAATATAATAAAATATATAAATTCGTTAAGAAAGAAGATATCCATAGAAGAAAGATGATATCGTTAAGAAGATATCGTTAAGATATCCATAATATTAACCTTAGAACTACGTCCAAACCCCGTGATACCACGATTTCGTTTGACTGAGGTAAACGATTCTTTTATGGGGAACTGCATACGTTTTTACAATAAGATTCCGGAGCATATATTAAGATTACCATTTCCTGAGTTTAAAACTTACGTTAAAAGTATTTTAATTGAAAAGTCATATTACACAATTGTAGACTACATGTTAGATAAAGACGTATGGAAAGACTACATGAGTCTAGATTCCACACAAATACGATTGAAAGTGTATTTATTCCATAGCATTTAAGTTTGTTTGAAGGGAGCAATCCCTAGAGTTTCTTGCTCGTTCTTCTCAGGGAAGTCGGCACAGTGAACGAGCAGTAGCTAATGACATTTTCAAGTGTAAAAATTTTACCTATGGAATAAGTGATTATTTGACTTTGACATTACTGCGTTCCTATTTTGAAGGGTAAAGGTGTTGGTGAAAAACTATAGGCACATGGGACTTATCAACTTTATGTCTCAAAGTGACGGGTGCAGGGACAGTGCCCCTTAACTCTTTGCGATTTAAAGCTCTTAGTGGCAATGCAACTGCAAGTAGCGTGTCGCGTACCACCAGGCGCATGACTTGTTCGTCTCGTCATATGACACGATACTTCTTGTCGCTTTTAAGCTAGCACAATGGATCTGTAGTAAATATGTGTGTGTTGTGTGCAGAAAAAACGAGAAAGCGTCTGGAAGTCCACGTCGTCTTTGGGCGACGCGGCGCCATCGCATAGCGCTAGTACCACCTCGTCGCCGACACCGCCTGTTGCTTGTAAGTTACATATGTCTTTAAAACTCCCAAATCAACATTAACAAGTCACAGTTAAGAGAAAATGAGTTCAATATACAGGATTATTTACAAATATACATGATATTTTGTAAAATAATATAATTCTTGCAGGAGTATATATATTACTATAGTCCGTTTTTTTTTTGAAGACGAAGTAAAATAACATTTTTAGGTTTGCCAGTTTTCATAAAATTTTGAATAGTTATGTAGTTGTTGTCGATAGTTTTATCGATAGATTGTGAAAGAAAATAAATTTTTGCCAAAAATGACTGAATTGTGAATGTTACGACGTTCTAATTACCTTCTTTATTCTTATTTGGATAGTTGGCCTACTAGTATCGAGATTAATTTTTAGTCATATACATTTTAACAAGATTTGATTATCTGTATTGAATTAAAATGAAAAACTTTAAAATACGTCTCATTTTTGTATTTTTCATAAACATAGTTCTAAATTCAGCGAATGTGTGTATGAACTTACAAAAATTAACAATTTAGATGAACTTGTGTTCAGTAATTGGATGAATAATGGATCGAGGATGATGATTCAAGAACAGTGGCCCAAATCAAAATATATTGTTTTTTGGCTTGTTATACAGCTGTATTCAGAAGATACTAAATTCAAATTTATTTATTTATTTATTGGTTCAGCAACAGCTTAACACACTTAACATTTTTAAATCTACATTTTATATTTATGTAAGACTAGTCTGTAAGCCAATTACAGCCGAACACATCATTCACATAATCATATTAAAACATCATTTAAAAAAGAAAGAAAAACATTACCACAATTTAAAAAAAATAAAATGAACTATTAATAAATTATTCTATTAAAAATATACATGTAATAATTATTTATATGCAATTTAAAAAAAATATTCTTTAAGATTTTATAGATAACAATACAACAAAATAAATAAAACAACAAAAATTGTGAATAAGACACCGAGATTTTCTTTTAAATCCTCTTCGTGATGAATTAATAGTTTTGAGATAGGCCGCTATCCCAGACAGCCATCGAATATCATAAACAACAACTAGAAATTAGAGTAGCGTTGATGAATTCCAGCTCGTCAATGTAAAACAAATTGCCTACAAGATGGTTACTGTTCGCGACATGTAGTGTACCTATAGGTATTAAATACCCGACTACGATGTCATGTGTCGCGAGTAGCAATCCTCTTCAGTAATTGGTCAATGATATTGGTAAGAAATTTCCTATACGAAAGTTGCTGAAAACTATTTTTTATTCTAACATAGGTATAAAAGTCGAGTTATGTAAGCGATAAAATTTTATTGTCAAGTTACCTAATCAAGATATCTGTGATAATGCATATCGTCATCTTTATCACAGGTAGACGTAACATACAACTGTGATACGAATAATTAAAAATTGTTATAAATTAAAATTAATCAAACCCCCGTACATACAAATCAGCGTACACTAAAAATTCACCATTGCAATTTCTTGGCAAGGTTACTCACAATAATATGGTATATTAATACCACTTGAAAGGTCAATGCCCCGTACTAATACATTTATCAAAACCTGCGTAGATTTTAACAAAATTTACATGATTTCATGAGATATCAATTTTTTTTCAAAGTGAATTTATGTAGCAATTCTCTGTCGCTCAAAACATTAAATTTGTTGAATATAATTGGCAAGAAATGTCTATTTGTTCTTTTACCATAATAGTTGTTTACTTTTCGGCATACATATTTATTTTCACGGACTCCCCTAGTAATATATTTGTTCGACTCGTTAATTTTAAATTCAGTTTTATAATAGTTTTCAATATCGGCCTAATATTGATTGAACTTTTGCTTTTACGGAAGTATTTTACAGTAGAGAAATAGTTTGTTACAGTCTCCCTTACAACTATACTTGGTTTTATGACTTACTAAATATTTTAAACTCTACCTGTTAACGTTAATTAATTCTTTTTGATTTACAGCGGTTGAAATAAACGGCCACGACACACAAACACCAGCTGCAACTAGTCCATCCGATGGCCGGTCCGCGCTTCTTGACGCGATCTGTTCTTTCGATATATCCCGCCTCTCCAAGGTGAATGGACGGTGAGACTCGACCTCCTACTTTTCATTACTTCGTGATTATTGTAATCGTTTATTTTTGACGCTTAGATAAGCCTCGATTCAGGAAAACGTAAACTAATTTAAAACCAGTGCACGTCTCTCATTTTAAATAGGATTTCATTTTAGTTTAAAGCTGTTAAATTAATCGGTCCCCCATTGAATATTCCATAATATCAAACGGCATGCTTTTCTATCTTCTTTTTGCTTGTTAACAGTGTATTTTTATAAATTTGCCAGAGTCATTAAAATATATATATATTTTTTTGTTTAACTTCCGCATGTCATTAAATTGCCAAAGTTTTTATAGAATATATAATAGCCACATTCTTAGTCATAATCTCACCTGATACCTATTCACTTAAGTTCGGAGGGAAATCGCAGACCTTGTTATTTGTGTTTCAATTTCTAAAGTTCAAGAACATGTTTCCGAAATGTAGTAATAAGCATTTCATTGTGAAGTTCACACTGACTTTCAAATAATACGGTTATGTGGTCCGTAGACCGAAATAACCCGCCTGCAAACGTGAAACAGCGAATCAGTAAACTATAACCGATTTGTTGTGCGTAAATATAAACAATGATAATCATGGTGGAGGTAGACATAAAATAAAATTTTGAGCTCTGTTTCTTAAGATCTATCTCTTGTGTATCGCTCGCGTTGTTGGTCCGTGGACGAAAAATAACTTCCAATGGAGAAAATCCAAAATGTCCTAAGAAATTGATGTAAATTTTCAAATTTCTCAAATGTATTCCTCGTGAAAATTTATGTTTTATATTTTTCAGTCATTATATTACATTATTAAAGTTTTTTCGCTTATGTGCAGTTACTGGTTACACACGGCGATTTTTAGCGCGTCTGCAGCGATTCAATCGCGATTACTGTTTGGTAATTTTCCGAAAAATTTCCCGAAAAATTTGAAAAATATAATTTCGAATACTCATAATATTATATTCTACGTTTAGAAATATCTTTTGATGTTTAAATTTAGCGTAAATTATAAAATAAAGTTTTATAACTAAAAGCCACATTAAGAGGAACGAGATTGTTTGATTGAATAAGTTAATTTATTGAATAAGTTAAAGTAATAAAAACCTTTTTAATGGCTCCATCGTTGTCGTTCAGTAACTTCAACATTTGACAGGTGTCAACATCAAGTGTGGAAAATTAGAGGAAAAACATTGGAAAATAATCCGAAAAAAAAAATGTTTTTTCAAAATGGAAATTTTTTCATTACCCAACATTAGTCGCGATACAGTTGCTAATCGTGTGTCTTTACACACACGTGCGACTTAAGCAGTTTTTAATGATTCAACATAAGGGACTGCATCGATGCAATTGCGTCTTTGCTTCGATGCAACCGCCTATAAATCGTAATTGTCGCGATGCAATCGAGCGTTTAAACGCGCGTTTGTATAGCTTCTAAAAGTCGCCATGGTTAATCGCTCAAAATGATGCATTTTTATTATCTTCGTGTACCTATTTGAGATTTTTATGTATTAAACCAAATATTGTAACAGAGGTGAACGCACACTAGTCCGTACTAATTTACGAGACGTCATTAGTCTCAACGGCATATGGGAAACGGCTTACTGTGCGTTGACCTTCATAAAATTTAAATAAGGGTCCTACATAATAAGGCTCTATGTAACAAACAATGTATTATAGGGTTAAATTGGCTGTAATAAATGTAAATTGTAAATAAATTAGAATAATTAGTACAATTGGGTGTCAATTCTGTTCCACATGGATGTATAAGATATAGCTGATTTCACAGGTATGAATGAGGGTATTTTATTATGAAAACTAACGCGGTTATCACACATTATAATATGAAAGTAACGGCACTTACTCGCGTAGTTTTTTAGTCGGAATGGTCAGACTAGTTTCGACCATAATCGATGGGTTTTCTTCAGGGGTTTAGTGTAACGTTCGCGACCGCGTCACGTCTAGCACTGCGCGCGCGCCGATGACGCAGTCCGCAGTGGGGAACTCGGGGGGCTGATGTGTTGCGTCAGCGCGTCCTGGAACTCTTCTTCGCTACTGCTGTCCGTAGGATTGTTGTCGGCACAGTCCAGCACACAGAGCTCACCACGTCGTTACTACTAACATCTGCAGCTGCTTACCGAACGCCATGAAGACACGGGTTCCAGGTCGGTGGCAAGCTCTAGCCTCCATCTTTATTAAAATTTGGTCGCCTACTTATTGCAAGAGCTTCTCGGATTTTGCGGGGCACAAAATACTTCTCCCGCGCTAAAACCTTAGCTTTATCAAACCCAATGTAGTGACCAGTACCGGAGCTCAGAAAGTGGCCTGCCACCGCAGATCTATTGACATCTTGGTTCTTCATGGATCGGATATGCTCAGCTAGCCTAGTAGCCATGTTCCGTCTCGTTTCGCCAACGTAACACTTGCCGCAGTCACAGGGAACCATATAGTACACCGGGGACCCCCAGAGGGTCGCTGTCCTTTGGAGAGCGAAACAATTGCCGCAGCTGTGTGAGAGGACGGAATATTGTCTTGATGCTGTATCTTTGGCGTAACAAGTTTCCAATCACATCCGTCACCCCTGACATACGGTAAGCACGCTACCCCTCTCTCTACCGATGCTGGTCGAGGCCTCGTTGATGCATTTGCCACACGCCAACTCTGTTTCTACTTGTAACCGTTACCAACCAACACATCCTTCACATGATTTAGCTCAGCATCTATGTAATCCAGGTCGCAAAGTTTCAAAGCTCTATTAATGAGCGTCCGCGGAACTGAGGCTAAATGTGCCGAGTGGTGATGTGAATCTGCTCTCAGGTATCTATCCACGTTCATTGGTTTCCGATACACCGCATAAGACAACCGACCGTAATGTTCACGTCTCACCAACACATCCAAGAAAGGATGAACCCCGTTCTGCTCACATTCCACGGTGAAGGTGATCTTCGGGTGAACGCTGTTTAGGTGTGCCAGTAGCGACTCTACTCCCTCTTCAGGCATAATGGCAAATATGTCATCTACATAGCGCCACCAGTATCTCGGTTCGAATGGAATGTGCACCGGTGCAGTATCCTCAAACCATTCCATAATATGTTAGCCACCACTGGAGCTATCCGTGATCCCATTGCTACGCCACCGATTTGTAAAAAGTAATTAACCCTCCACATAAAGTATCTCCTCGTCCGAGTGAGTACACTCTTGACATATCAACTTCATATAACCGACAGGTAAATTAATATACTCTACTAAAACAGATACAATCATAAGTACGTCCTCTATCGGTATATTTGTAAACAATGACACAACATATATCCCGTTATCACTAACACGTACTCCTTCCAACAACTGTACAAAATGTGTAGAATCTCTCACATAACTTGATGTTTTACCCGTGAAAGGAAGTAGTATATCTGACAGGAAACGAGCAGTCTTATATGTTGGCGAATCTATTTTACTCATTATAGGATGAAGGGGCCATGCCGGTTTGTGGATTTTAGGCAACCCATAGATCTTCGTCATATAAAAGGTCATCCGGCAGAGATTTTAGTAACCTATTCAGCCCATTGGTCACTCTGTT
This sequence comes from Hyposmocoma kahamanoa, assembly GCF_003589595.1. Lineage (NCBI taxonomy): Eukaryota > Metazoa > Arthropoda > Insecta > Lepidoptera > Cosmopterigidae > Hyposmocoma > Hyposmocoma kahamanoa. The sequence continues at coordinate 17,520,411 of NW_020653852.1, read as the reverse complement.
GGTAGGGTTATAGGTAACTTGTTTATAGGTACCACTGTCACACAACAAGTTATTCATCTTTTCTTCATAAACCCGCGTGTCAACAATGACAGTGGCATTACCTTTGTCCGCCGGCAGAACCAGTACATCAGAATCCCTCCGTAGTGCATTCAACTCGGACCTGGGTATACTGGGTGTATCAACCCCTGAAGGAGACCATCGATTATGGTCGAAACTAGTCGGACCGCTTCCGACTAAAATACTACGCGAGTAAGTACCGTTACTTTTACATTATAATGTATAAGGGTATCTTTGTCCCGTTATAATGATAGGCAGCTAGTAAAAGAGCAGGGTGCGTGGATACTGATTCCATTGTGGATAATTCGAAAGATCTTGACGTAGGCCACTAAAACGCAGAAATCGTGTTCAGAAATGAGATTAACTATATGCATTATTGATTTTATTGAATATCATGGGGTTTTACTACCACGATTTGATAAATTACTCCATTATACTCCGTCCAACCTTTTATTTTACTTTTACAGCTCGAATTCTAATCCATTAGTGATGTCCTATTGCATTTCCGATTCGATGTTTTATAACAATCGATTTTATCTATGACGAAGTTTTAATCGCGAATGTGAGCTAGTTCAAAAAAGATATTGTCTGATTGGGAACGTGATGTTTCTTTTGACAATTTATATACTCAAAAATTTATAATTATTTGTTGCTACTGAGGATTCAAGTGATGATTCCCGTTCATGTACAGAAGGATCTGACGATTAATTATAATAAACAATAAGATTTTATTATAATTATATTTATTAATATTTATAATTAATTTCATTTCATTATAATTTATTAGACAAGTTCCAAAATTTATCAACTTGAATGATCTTCGTTACATAATCGATAAATATCGGAGCTAAAGTGCACGTCGCTTCACTATAGTAAAAAAATCCATTTGCATTTTTTGTCTATGGTTGCCTTAGTAGACGATGGAGTCTTAAAATGGTTGCATGTCAATAATTACGAAACTTCGTAGGCATGCTTGTCAAAAGTAAAATAAATGGTTGGACGCAGTATAGTATAATAAAATAAGAGAAGTATGGTAACTTCGTACAAAATAACAGAAGTATGGTAGGTAACAGCGTGGCTTATAAGTGTGCGCGACTGCCGCGCACCTTAGACGGACGTACACTTTCGTATAATAATGAAAGGCGCGTTGTGACGACCAGTGTTTTGCAACACGAGTGCATTGCGAGATTATGCGAATGTGTGCGCGGCGCGGGCGCGTACATTTATAAGCACGCTTCTACGTTTGTACACTTGTCTTACTGTACTATGCCACTAGTTTGTTATAATTATTAATACAAAGATCGAACACAAAGAAAAATTCCTTCTAGCTGACAGGATTCTAACCAGGGGACTAGTCCCGGGTGCACCTGACGTAGACGAAAATGAAATAATTTCAAAACAAATACCGTTCATTTAATATAATTTTTACTTGGACCAATTTCACTTCCTATAATTTAACTTCATATAAATCTTGTTTGATATAACATTCATATTTTATAAGTTTTTTTTATAAAAGCTCATATTATTTAACAATCATTTCGTATAATCTCAGTTTACATAATTTACAATTTAGAAATAGAAACCATTTATTGTAACGCCACATTATAAAAAAAAACACAGAAACAAAGACTAATATGACTAAAACAGAAATAACACAAAGAACAGCGTAAAAACATTTCAACAACAAGTTGCATAATACTATAGTGACATGTGTGCGGCTGTGGCGTGTACAAAAGGATCCCATTCAGCTAAAGTCACAACCAAGGCTAGGTTGTGACACTGGTTTTCAATGGGCCCTAGGCCCTAATTTACATAACTGCCTCCGTGGCCGAACGGTTACCATACTGGACTGCCATGCAGAGATTCCGGGTTCGATTTCCGGGCCGGGAGAAATATTTGTATGGCCTACATTTATTTCTCTCTTGTGACTGGGTGTAATTTGTGGTTGTGTCATGGTACGTCCATGACACCCACGATACAGGGTTTCCCTAGTGCTGGGCTATGAGCGTGTACGCGCTATTATTATTACATGGTGTTAATATCACTTTTCATAAATAATAACTTTAAACCCGGCTCGCCATGGTACTACTACTACTCTGTTCGATACTCGAAGTGTAATTTAAAAGCCGAGGGTGCGGAGGGAGAGTAGTTTTCCTTAATATAGTTTATAATGCTGAAGTTCATTTCGACTAAATTGTTATTGTTAGACACTGGATTCTTTGGTGTCATACAGTAAGTTAGGTTAGAACATGAAAAAAAAAAGCACGAGTCGAGCGAGCGTGTCTCGGCAGCGGCCGGCGATTGCCTGAAACGAATTTGTTTGCATTTCCAAACACGTTTTCGAGCTAAATTATAATTAATACAATATTAGTTTTAGGGATACCGGTTTTTCGGAAATAAACCCATTTCTAGATGAAATGAAATTTAGATAAAATGTCGAGTGAATGAGTGTTACTTATAAAAAATGAAATTATAGAATGTAAGTTTATATTGAACGTTCGTTATATGAAGTGAATTACTATTATAAATTAGTTTATAGGAAGTAAAATTTTGCCAAATGAGCGTTATGTGAATAATATTTATGTAATATATTGCACACCCGTGTACTCCCATTCTCCTTCCGCCGTCCGTCCAAGACAATTACTGTCAAGTAAGTAATACTCGACCAAATGAAAAGATAATGTCAAGTATGGAGCTTCATTCGCAACATGCGTTTTTTTAATTTGGTCGAGTATTACTTACTTGACAGTATAATTGCTTTGGCTGGACATTGGCCGCAGAACGGGAGTAAATCCCCGCTTTGAGTTGGCCTGAAGTTACAGATCGAGTCTCGATCTGAGGCTCAGTTGGTTTGACATATAGACCCATGCGAGTCTTGTGTCCGATCTTTGTGGAAATAATTTTTACTAAACAATCTCAATAAAGAAGTTACTAAACAATCGCCGCTTAGTATGGTTCTTATTTATCGATGGCAATTGCGATTGTGGCATATAATATAACCTTTGGTTTTATAACTTGTTGATCATTAGGGATGTGGGGACATAACTGACATCATATTCGTTACAAAATTGTGAAATGCAATTATTTTTACGTATATAGTTTGTTTAAACATATTTTTGAACAAATATTAAACATTTTAATCGGAATGCATTATTATTATAGCATTTATCTAAGTTCTAGATTGTGACGTAGAATTAAAAAAAAAATAAGTTAGAAGTGATAAAACCGGCTGGTCAGTCTATTGTTGGCTTAATTTTGTCTTTATTAGAAGCTTTAATTGCGTAAATTATAATATGTTTAATATATTTTGTTATAAGTGAAGAGAATATACGAGTCTATAATTAATTTCGTACGTTGTTTTTTTTACCCTAAAAATTCGGGATTGCCTTAAAACTAAAAAAAAGTATTTTCATGTTATCGTGACGATGCGATTACATTTAACATGTTAACTGCATCCGTGGCCGAACGGTTACCTTGCCAGACCGCCACGCAGAGGTCCCAGGTTAGATTCCCGGGCCGGGAGAAATATTTGTATGGCCTACATTTATTTCTCTCGTGAGTTTGGGTGTAATTTGTATTTGTCTATGTGTGTCTACATGGCACCCGCGACACAGGGTTTCCCTAGTTTAGCTATGTTGAGTGTGTGCGTTAACTAATCATACACTTCTATCCTTATTATGTTAATTCTAGAATATAATACATTGATATAATACATGAATTCTAGCACTCACGAAATATAGAGAGTGCGTGCTACGATTCAATTAGGAACATCGAGTATATAACCAGAAATAGAGACGAAATGTCATCTAATTTGTTTGAAAATTATTGTGCCATGTCATTAATGTGACAACTGCGTTCCGATTGGCTAGCCCGAGTTCGAAACAATTGATGGGTGTAGTCAACTGTTTCACTTCAGAGCTTTGCTATAATGGACGAAAATTGCAAAATTACATATTTAATTATGTAATTTTGCAAGAAATGAATAGAAATGAATGTTTTTTCCGACACCACCGAATAGAACAGCACGGCATTGTTACAGATATTATCTTTATTACAATAAATACAGAATATTTTTTGGAATATACGGAGACACAGATCAGTAGTTGGCCTTCTATATGTCAGTGCAAACGGGAGTTGATATTTATAAGAGCTGTATCGCTAATGTGTTACCAGGAAGATATGGCCCTTATTTTGTCTCTATTTCTGGTTATATACTCGATGATTACGAATGATGACCTCTGTGGCCCAACGGTTTGCGCTGTGGACGCTGGATGAGAAGGTACAGAGTTCCATTCCCAAAGGGATCAGTTTGCAAAACGTACTTTTCTAAAATGCTCACGGGTAGTGCCCCGGGGTGTATTCTCTCTGATTTCTTTTTATGATATCGAGTGACTGGACGAATAAGACGTTATGGTGAACTACACGCCTGTCCATAACAGTTGCAGTGCCACTCAGAGTATTAAATCGCAAAGATCTGGAGGGCACTGACCATTGCGCCTGTCACTCTAAGGCTCCATTTATATTGCGGCGGAACGGAATGAAAGCGAATTTTTGTTAGGATCATAGATTTAGTATATAGGGACCTATATACTAAATTACTAATCTACGATATTTTGTGTGTATATAACGTAATGAACTTTATAGTCAATTGTGTAATGTACAAACTTGATACGAGCCAAAAACCGTCGCGGAATTCTTGCGCATGCTCGAGAATTGAACTTGAGAACTGGGAATCTCCTTAGTGTGCTTCTCTGGTATATTATTACTATCATTAAAACGTACAATGTCATATTTAATTTCAATATTTATTTGACTTACAAACTACAAAATATACGTAAAGAACATATTTTAGTTCTATAACATAACATCGAGACAATTTTCAAATAAAAATCAGTTCTTCTTGTACCAATATCCTAATAATTTTGCACAGAATAAAAAATACAGTTTTTATTAAAAATGATAAACCCAACTAGGAATAGGCAGTTTAAAGTGTCCATTATTTCAATATATTCATCACAAACCTACATTACTAATAACTAAGTCTTTAACATTACGCAAAAATAATTTTGATGCCTATGGCTATATACACATGCAAAATTTACGAAATAAGCGATTGTTTGTATTAAAAAAGAATATTATTAAATGGATGAACGAAATTAATACTTTATTCCATATTAAAAATAACAATGATAAAACATAAAAGTAAGTGAAACTTTTATGTTTATTAGCTCTAATATTGGACTGGAGGACTTGGTTCCAAGGTCATGAAATAAAAAAGTGTAACAAAAGCAAGTTCTTCCTTCTAAAGGTGGATTGACAATGAACAAAATTCTCGCAAATTGAGTTGATCAATCAGGGGCTAAAGTCCAGCTCCTGATTAGTTAACTCAAGGTTATATCGCGCAACGCGATAAATTACGGCAATATATTGCCAGAATTTGTGCATTGTGAATTCACCTCCACAGTAGAAAAATAGATACAAAGAGAGCACAACGAAAGAAGACTTTTTAGGGCGACTTCAATTAGACGAGTTGCAGTAGCGCGACTGTGATGCGGCCGCCGCGCGTCTGTAGCGCTTCAGTAATTTTTAGTTCACTAATTGTGACTGCAAAGGTGGCACGCGTGTCACGACAATCACCCTGCAACTAAGCTTCTGAATATTGTATGAAAATTAGTAGCCGCGCGGCAGCAGCGCCGCTGTGGTGCTACTGCAGCGCATCTATAAGCGTCGAATTTGAAGGCCCTAATAGAAATATTTTAAATACATACACTTCATTTTAAATACAAATAATGCATACGTAGATAATAATAACATGTAGTACACAATACTTTTGTAGGAAAATGTAAGAAGTAAATATACGGCTAGGAGAGAAAATAATCGACTCAGGAGCTAAGGAAAAGAAGTTCCTGACACGTAGTTTCAAGGAGTTAAGCGAATGAGATAGGTTCAGGAAATAAATTCCACAGACACTGTACAAGAGTTTCAGGAAAAGGCAAAGGTTTAATACGTATGTTTAGTATCAGGCGGGCAAAAGAGACGGTAGAGTGTACAAGAGTTATAAAGCGTTGAAGAACGGTAAGGAGAGATAAAATAATAAAATAGTGAAGAGTAAAGAAGAGAAAGGATATTAAGGTATAAGGTGGGCAACCATTTAAGGAATTGGAAGATAATGGTCAAAATAAAGTTTAAAGATAAATCTTGTATACCTATTTCAGAGCTGTCCCAATTTTTCGAGCTTTTAGCATTAGTTGCATTAAGACGCCTTCAAAGCAGACGCTGAGCTTTGAAGCGCGGCAGCCGCGACACTATTACTTTTCATACAATATCTGGAAGCGCAGTCGCGGCGCCACGGTTGTGACACACGTGCGTCACTTTTGCAGTAACAATTAGTGAAGTAAGACGCAACGCGCGGCTGCTGCGCCACTGTAGCGCTTCTACAAGCGTCTAATTTGAAGGCGTCCTTAGTATTCGAATATCACAACTCGCTTTTAATAATGCTCGTACGCCTGTTGAAAACTAGACCACGATCCGAAATGTTATTTAATTGCACCAACGACAGAAACGATCTGCAGGTAAAACATAATCAGACTATGCCATATTTTATGCCTATAAGGCATATTTCGAATATTTCCAAAAATCACACTTAAAGATCTTTCAATTACTACCTGATCGATTTCTCATAATCACCCTTTTTTAATACAAACACCTTCAGTTACAAACTTAAGAACAAAACAGATCACTTTGTCAAAAACACAAGATAAATTCTACAATCAATATTCTGATTCATATCACAATGGAAAAGAACTTAAAATCGACTGTACTTTACAGTTAGTTCTAAGGACATGTAGCTTAGTTTACGAATAAAAAGGGAAGGCTACTACTATGTATAGGAGCACTTGTGATGCACGTCAATTGTAAAAAAACTGATATTCTCCAGACCCCAAAAAACTAGTTACAATCTTAGTTTGTTTGTTCATTTGGTCATATCACTATTGATAATTATGATTGTATTGATTGCAGGGGTTATTGATGAATGGGAATACAAACATTAGTATCGCCGTGGCGAGGTTTTGAGGCACTTTGGAACGTATTTTAAAGCGCACCGTTTTTGTTGAATAGCTAGACTGCAGAACCACTGGTTCTTTGTTGTAAAGTTAAGCGGTTACAATATATGGATTCCAGTTATAATTGTGCCTAATTGTATTTCAAGTAATTTTGAATTCCAACAGCAGTCAGTGTCAAGCCATAGACTTTCCGTGATCACAATGCATGCAAAACATATCGTGCTAGTCGACAATTAAGGTACACGGTACGAAATCTGAATCAGATAACTGTGCACTGCTCATAAGAATTATATTTTATAAATTTGTCGTACAAGATAAGATAATGATATCTAATCGATACAAATACTTATTAATACATTACTATAACCCTACGCTTTTCCTATACAAATAGAGGAGTGGTTATTTCTACCGAAGTTAACACTTCCACGTGTGACAATTTTCATACATTCAAACTTTGATATATTTATAAAAGCAAATCAATATACGAATCGAGTTCAATAATGTCGAAATAGTATGGATACACTTGTTTTAACGAAAGCATCTCAATTGCAAGAATATCTTACTAATAATAAATGCCAATTGTATGTACCTCAACGAGTTCTCATAGATTAAGGGTCGTATTCCAGAACTCTACTCAATACTCAAGTCAGGACATGCGTGTTGCAGTGAGCACTGAAAATCATACTCAAGACCTTGCTATTAGGGTGGTATTTCCGGTGCTTGAAATCGTACTCAAGTCTGCTCAAATCCTGACTTGAGCATTGAGTAGAGTTCTGGAATACGACCCTTAGTGTTGTCAATTCAAAAACGGAAATACGACCCTAATGGCAAGGACTTGAGTATGATTTTCAGTGCTCACTGCAATGCTCAAGTCCTGACTTGAGTATTGAGTAGAGTTCTGGAATACGACCCTGAGTTTATAAATACAGGAAATATCGCGGTCATTCTCGGACTAGTGTTCACTACGTAATTTCCGTGGCAATTTTTATTGTTTAAGTATTCGATTGTTTATCGTGCAATATTATTTAATATTCGAGTATTGTATTGTAAAATATTATTTAATATACTTGAATATTTAAATAATAAAAATTGCCACGGAAATTAGTTAGTGGACACTAGTCTGAGAATGACTGGTTGACATCTCATCCGATATACTATTAATACCAGACTCGGGCTTGGCCTAACATTGGTTATTAGTCATTTTAGTTGCAGTAAGTAAACAAGATATTGTTTGAAGACTCCATTACTTGACTAAAGATGGTCCAGTTAATAACTAGGTGTTCTACATCTCTTTTATCTCTAAAAACCACACCGTATAAACGGGTTGTGTGATATTACTCCAATTCAATGATGTCAATATTCATGTCAATGTTAGAATTATCATTTTCATCGTCGCAGTTGAAGAACCGCAGGTCATCTAGAGCCGAGCCTGTAACAGAAAAGCAGTTTTAAAGTTTAACACGCGAATTTTAAATTCAATGAGAGTTTTACGACAGCAACAACGGGAAAACTTAATATACAGCCTTATTGAAACTTCTGGGCGCATATCGCCGGATTAGAGTGAATACCTGTTAATTAGAGGTGATCATTATTACAACACCAGATTAAGTAATCCTTTATTCTTAAGCAATATATAACTTAGTATCGAACAACTGTCTAAACTGCTGTTGCGATTGGGTCGCGCGAACAAGCACGTACGCAATAAATAGCCCATAGGCAGTGAGATGATTAGACGATGCAACGATTTGCAAATGTTACGATTATAATATTTCAGTGCACAGCATAAAGTCTCTCTTTCTCAGCACAAACTCGTTCTCATTTTATGTTTTATTGTTATTAAACTTATTATCTTACTGTTATTAGTCAAATATATGAAACTACGATTTTGAGCTTTATGCAATTGGAATAATGTCGATTTTAATATTCGATATCGACAGTTACTATTAATCAATTTAAGTACAGCTTTTACAATTTGTTTTTTGTTTATTGATTAATGGCTACAATAGATTTATAACAATAACAATTTGATTTGAATGAATTTGAATCGCGGATAGTCGCCCATTATCTGCGAATGTCTGAAATCTCAAATAACAGGTTCCACAACAGTGTTGCCGTGGTGTTGCCAGGGCCCTTGAGTCGAAAATTACAAAAGTTATATTTTTGTCTACGTTTTACAAATTTAAATTTTACATTTTACAAGTTCGTTTTATTTTTAAATTAAAAATTGCAATTGTAAAATATATTATATACGCTTAAATCCTAAAAATAAAAAAGTAAGTACGCTCAAGAAAAATCAAGCTATAACCGGTAATTTATTGATTTCACCTTATTAGCATGATATCTAAGTTAGTTTTTGGTTTAATTTGGGTGCATTCGTAAACTATTTAGGATTAACAATAACAAAATCTAAACTAAACTAGTACTTGGTACTTGGTGTAACGGGCTGGTGTCCGCAACTCGACGACAAAAAAAAAAAAAAAATAGTAACTTTTTTTTTTTAAATTGCCTTAACAAAAATTATTTACGTATTACGCCAGAAGATTTTTTTTATAATATCAAGTGACGGACAATTCGTGCGCCTGGTAGCAAGCTACACGCCTGTCCATCAAAAGTTACGAAAAATGTAAGAAATGTAACCGTCTGGCAACACTACACAATAATCATTCGCTATCATTGTCATATTGTATGCAAAATTACAAAACAGCAGAATAACAGGTTTTCTGACAACAGTTTACAATAACAGTTGTTAAAAAATCGCACAACAGTATAATTGTTTTTTTTTTTTTTTAAACGCACACACTTAACATAGCCCCGCACTAGGGAAACCCTGTGTCGCGGGTGCCATGGACACACACATAGACAACCACAAATTACACCCAAACTCACGAGAGAAATAATTGTAGGCTATACAACTATTTCTCTCGGCCCGGGAATCGAACCTGGGACCTCTGCGTGGCAGTCCGGCATGGTAACCGTTCGGCCACGGAGGCAGTTCTTTGAGATTATTGACAAACAGACGTTTTTGCCATGTCTATCTATTATGTAAGGTTGACATTAGCAAGAAAAGCCGGAGTTTTCAGTAGTAATAAGATCGAAAATCTCTGAACAAACATTGCAACAAATTTTTTTATGGTAAATTGAGTTATTTTCAAATTTATTAATATTATTACAAAATGCTTCTATATGACTATTACTATTCCCATTGAAGCCAATCTATGAAAGACCACGAAATGGTCATGCAGGCACAAAGCGAGGAAGGGAGGTGAAGCCGGATGGCGGGCGGCGGGACAATAATCTTTTGTTATTTCTTTTGCCAAAACTCGGAACAAATCCGGAATGAAACTCTACTCGTATTTGATTTGGATATAGATTGTCAGAAATAATTGTCTGTTGTAAAATGTTGTTGTTAGCATATCTTGTTTTGTACTAAATGGTTTTATTCATCAAACGATGCTTTTTACACAGTGTTATTTGCAATATTACGAGATATTCTTTAAAAACATTAAATAAAAAGGAAAGGTCTTTCTTATATGTGTGACCGAAATCTTCACCTTCACTCTAGGCGTAATTAAATTTAAAAAAAAATTAAAAAGGCAATAAATCACTATATGTAACCTAATAACACGTAGATGTAAATTTAATGAGCCCAAATATGGTAGTTCACTGTAAATAATTGAAAAGTTGCGTAGAGTGCAAACTGCTCTGGTTGCAGCATCAGATCAAGATAACATACCATATAGTAGTATCATCGGATATCGATAGTATTACAATTAAATTTCAAATAAATCAGACAAGTGGAAATACTTATTTATCTTATGACTTAGGGTCGTATTCCAGAACTCTACTCAATGCTCAAGTCAGGATTTGAGCAGACTTGAGTATGATTTCAAGCACTGGAAATACGACCCTAATGGCCAGGCCTTGAGTATGATTTTCAATGCTCACTGCAATACTCAAGTCCTGACTTGAGTATTGAGTAGAGTTCTGGAATACGACTCTGAGATCCCTATAGTAACTGGGAGGATAATTATGTTCATCAAACACTAAACATAACTAAAAATCATCTCAATAAAATTAAATAAATAATAAATAACGCACACACTCAACATAGCTTTCAAATAAAAAAATCTCTTTGAGTAGAGTTCATCCGCTTGGGTGCTACGTTGCCACACACAGACAAAGGCAGACAAGACTTGATGCATTACTCAAAAATGTGCATTTTCTATTTATTTATTTTTAGTGCTTCTAAAAGCATAATTTTATTTATTTTTAAGCCTAAATAATGAATTTTTAAGATTCTTAAAAAAATATCCAAGCTATTGAATTACAGTATTCGCAGCGCGCACTCAACGCAATGAAACTAGTTATACTTTCAGGAACGTGGGGAAATATCGACCTCGTCGTATATACGAGTATTTCAACCAGAATGAATGTATCCTAAAGTAGAGCCAAGAAACAGGTGAGTACGAAAATGTGGGCAAATGTATGTGGAGGAAGCTAATGAGTTATGAGAACAGCGTAGCGGGTGGAAATCCATAGCTTCCGCTTACCACAGTGGAATACAAACGTGATAAAATGTTTCCATGAAGCTACCTCAAAGTACGTGTAAGTAGTAAATGTGCTCACCTGTCTTTTTCTTTTTAGCGGCACTAGTTGAGGCAGTCGAGGAGCGTTTCTTCGCAACCGTCCAAGATTTGAAGGCGGGTGTCGCCGGCATGATTTCAACGTTAGTCACGCGAATCGACTTCTTTGCCCTGCAAATGTGTTTCATTTAAATTCGTTGAAGTGCTTGTACACCGCTTTAGCCAATCGTTGTTAAATTCTTTTACAAAGTTTAGGCTCCTTTGGGCTCCTAAAAAGGAGACAAATACACCGTGATTGGCACGGTTGTCGGGGCAATTTATTATAAAATTATGATACCCAGATGTTTTAGCAAAAAATGTAAAACTATAACGTTATGTCACTTAACAGAATTAATTGATCGATGATGTCGCAGAAGTCTTCCCTCCGCTGCATGCCTCTCTCCTCCGTGCTCCTGTGAGGGTTTATCGCTACGCGCCCACTCCCAACCGACCACCCGGGACTGCTTCTAGCTAAAAAGACTTACGCGCGCGCTTATCTATATACTCAGTTTGTAGCTTTGATTATTTTGAATTTAATTTTTCTAGTAAAGATATATCTACTCAATAATATTCTTCATTATTTCTTCGCCTACCTTGATACCATTTATTTACATGTTCCCGAACTAGTTAGGGGTAGAGACCTACATTATCGTATAATGTTTAGTCAAAGCAAGGAAATACGAAAACTTGTAAAAATAATACTTACTGGTTCTCTACAGATGCCACCGTAGCTTTTCCACTGCCTGTTAGAATGATATTCTTCGAGGTGCCGACTATCTTAGTAGGAGTATTGTTTGACGCTTTACCAATCTTTATATCCCTACTCAGTTTGTCTAGGACAGAGCTCGTGGAAGGAGTTGCGTCAGTCAGATCTACTGAATCAATTTTTCCTATATTCTGATTCTTTCCTTTTCCCTCAGTCGCCGGCCCAAATACATCGTTCAATTTCATTAACACTGTATTAGTTTTATTGATTTGATCTAAAATTTTATCTTTTTTAGCTTGTGACACTTTAGGCATAGGATCATTTTGACTTCTAGTAGCTTTAGAAGGTGTTGAAGATGCCGACTTCTTTGTTGAAGTGCTTCCGACAACCTTTTCCGGTCGTAAATTTGATTTTGTCGGCGTATTTTCGACGGGGAAAGGATCTTCTGATGCTTGAATGTGCACAACGTCTTTCAATATAGATAAAGGATCATTTGGACTAGATGGTCTTGAACTGTTGTCACTGCTACTGCTCGATGAAGATATTTTACGAGATCTTTTTGTTTTTTTCGTTTTGCTTTCGACCTTGCTAAATTTTGAAGAAACTCGTTCAGGTTCCTCGTCGTCCGACAGTGAGACTGAGGTTTGAGGGTCATTTGTTTGTTTCTTTGATGTAGTTGCTTTAAGCTGGCCCACTGCAGCATCATTATCATCCCTATTGAGAATTTCCACTTGACCAGTTTTTGTGATACGCAGTATATCACCCGGTTTGCATAGGGTTTTGTTTCTAGCTTTGCTAGACGCAGGTCCTGGTTTTGACAAGGTCTTAGACGGAAGAGTTGGGAGTATTGATTCTGAACTGCTTACATTTTGAGTGGAAGTACCCGTGGTTGATATTGATCCAAGGTTTATAGTCCCTATCGGCGAGCTAATTATCTGTGGGGCTGTAATTACTTTTGTCGGGATAGTACCAACTATGTTAATATTTTGAGGTTGTAAGGTGAAGGACGATGCTTGAGGTCCAACATTCAAATTTTGATTCAACATGTTCAGATTTTGAGGTATTTGGTTGACAAAGTTGAGGTTTTGGGGCATTTGATTCATTATCACACTTTTTGAGCTTAGTAAGCCGTCTAAATGAGGATTTAGCAAATTAACGTTATTTGGTATCTGCATTGGGACTGCGGTGTTTTGCGAGCCAACAAAGAGTCTTGAAATGTTCACATTGGGTGGTATGGAGCCCTGAGGTAGTTTGGTAAGTTTACTGGCATGCGATGCTGGGATTACAACGAAATTCGCATTTTGGGATTTTCCAAGATTAATGACTCCAGTTTGTAAAGTTGGTATTGATTCAGGAATAATCTGGGGTTGTCCAGGATTGATCGGGTTCGCCGCTGTCAATTGTACAGGCACAGGTTGCTGTTGCTTAGCAGTAGATTTCACCGCTACTAATTTACGAGCGTTTGAAGTTGGTTGCACAGTAGGGGTGATAGTTTCTTCTTCGTCACTATCTAAGCAGATCGTATCACTTGCAGTATCAGAAACAACACTGGGTTTCTGTACAGTGGTATTTGCTGGTGGTATAACTAAAGAAGGGGATAGCACTATTTTGCCTTTTGAGATTTTTATTTTCGGTATTGGAGGTCCTTGTGATGTCACTTTATTGACTGGAAGGAGATGCTTATTCTTCGGAGCTAGATTATCCGATATAGTGGGTGTAAGATTGTCACTGATGATGACGTCGTCGTCAGGTAATATGCTTTCTTCTTTCGGTTGTGTGGATATTTGAGTTGTCTCTGCTATGCTGTGTGCTCTTGCAAACCTGTGTAAAAAATATACAATTTAAAAAACTAAACGCAACTTTAGAGCTTCTTGTGAAAGAGTTCGTCCAGGGAAGTACTGCCACCTTACCTATTTCTGCTGCTAAGCAGTAATGTGAGCATTTCTGTGTACTGGTTTTGAAGGGTAAGAGTGCTGATGAGATTACAGGCAGAAAAGTCCCATACTTTTCAACCTGCCTCAGGGTGACGGGCGCAGTGGCAGTGCCCCTCAGATCTTTGCTATGTAAATCTCTGAACAGCACTGCGACTGTTATGGAAAGGTGTGTCGCTTACCACCAGGACGCACGACTTGTTCGTCCCGTCACTTGGAATAAAAAAACCGCAATGTCGCCTGTAGTAAAATTATAAACTGAATCACGAATTTTCTGTACAAGTTCCATAATCCATACCTATAGCTTGACCGCTATTGTCTCCATCTTACACATAACACCAAAGATTGACGAGTACGATCTCCTTACACACACCGTCATTGGCAGAAGGATGGTAATTTTTGGATAGCGTTTTTTCCCACAATGTGTCGGACAGCCCAATCTATAGATGCCACGTTTTAATGAGTAGTATTCAACTATAATGAATATGCAGGATTATTTTTTAAAATAATAATAACCTCGCAGGATTATATTATTATTACATAAACAACAACTTTAATAAATTTACAAAAAAATAGTTTTTGTTGTACTATCTGACACTTTTCAGATCTGCAGTAAGTTCAAACGTGCAAGTGTCCTCCTCGACGAAACCCAGCCCCGCTCTTGCGTTTTGCATCGGATTGGTATTTACGCTAACGCTTTCTTTCATTACCGCACAGAGTTCACTGTTAGGAGCGATCTATTTAAATATTTTATTTTTTATAAGTAACGGAACAGTTGTTATTTACAATATTAGTAATAAGCGCTGCGAGGTTGTTAGTATGTTACAAAATCCTGTGTAGAGTGACAAGCTCCTTAGTGGTGCTGCGAAAGGAGGGAGCAAATATCCAATGTCCGGTGGGGTAATGAGCTGTCAATACTGTTCATAACACAAGGAATAAAGGAAATCTCTAGAACAGAATTAACGACGCGGTGTCTTTCCACATGCATATTTGCTTATAATCAAAGAAAATATACTCACATTCCAATAGGCACGACAGTAGGCGAAGCAGTAGTCTCAGAAGATCCAGCGGCAGACATAGCAACTCCCGTCGCCATTATTTTCGCGAACCCAGGATTTGTTTTGGATTTCTTCACTTTCGCTTGCGGTACTTGCGCCTTTATTTGAGGAGACTCAGGTATTATATCTTTTTGTGGAGTTGGTGGTTTGGTTTTACCAGTCAACTCCGCAATAGTTTTGGCTTTTAATTTAGCTATTGGCTTATCTTGTGAATCATTCCTGATTCTTGATATGGACGGCTCACACTTTGTCACTGTTTTAGAATTCGTTTTGTAGAGTTTCGCTATAATATCTGGACCAAGTACCTGTTGAAGTGAATTTATAATATTTTTAATTAATGACAATAACATTGAAGTTTCCATTGATCACAATTATTTTGCGTTGGCGTATTTTCTTAATTCATGATTGGGTCTGCCGGAGCGCATACTGATGATTTATAATTGTGAGAGAAATGTAAATAAATCTTGAACCATAACTCATAGAGCAGTTACACACGGCGATGATTACATCGCGACACTAGCGATTTACTGGCGATTGCATCTTCGCCCGTTTGCACCGTCGTGATCGTATCACTGCCACTGCGACTGCATCGTGTTTGCATCGCGATTGTATTGCTGCTCAAGTTGCGAGTGCGTGCAAAGATGAACAATTAGCGACTGAATCGCTGCAAACACGCTGCTAAGAGTCGGCGTGTGTAACCGCTCATAAATATTCAATTAGTTCTGTATCAGAACTAGCTTCAGAAAATCTATACACTAACACGCACCTTAAAGGCGATGTCGTAAATAGGTCCGCTGTCAATCGGTTTTCCAGTTGTTTCAACCTCCTTCTGAGCCTTCAAAGCACTGTACTGAGCTGCTAAAGTAGCCGCATCTTCATCCAAACTAGAATTACCCTCGAGATACGTATGCGCTATAATCTTTATGAAATTCTTATTACTTAATAGTGAAGGATGTAATGGAATTGGCGCATCCACAGTAGCTTTTAATTTTTCACTTTTACTTGTCGATTTTTGAACCGGAGCATCATCATCGTCACTCAATAGTATACTATTTATTTCAGTGTTTAATTCTTTTTTCACAATGTCCTGTTCTTTTTCAGGTTCCACAGTTCTATGTTGTTCTTTCTTCGATTTTGGTTTTGGTTTTTCAGTTTTTTGTTTAGGTGTAATTTGTTCAGGAGTATAATCGTTGTCGCTAGCGCCTGGCCAGTCGTCGTCCGCATCCAAGTCAACTATTTCGTCGTCAATTGAATTTATTTGTTTCTTGGCTACAATTGCGGCTTTTCTGCGATTTTTGCCGTCTTCTATTTTTTCTTCCTCATGTGCATCAGGTTTTTTTTCACATATCTTCACAGATTTTTCATGTCTAATTTCAGCTGAAGTTTCTTCCAGTGTTTTATGTACAGGTTTTCTCGGCCTACCTCTTCCTCTCTTTTGTTTAACGTCCTTTACAGTTTTAACGTCGCTCACGGGTGGCTTAGGAGCGGTCTCTTGTGGCATTGCAACAGTTGTCGGAGGCATAGGCTCCTTACCAAGTAAAACATTTGCTACAGTTTGTGTCACTTCATCTTCGAAACTTTCCTGATCAATTTGTCCGAAAGCAACTATTTTTCGTACTTTAGCGACTAGTTTGGTTATTTCCTGTGCATTTTGAGTTTGGTTGCGACTAACGAGAATGTCCATAATTTTCTTTACCATTCCATCTTGTATGGACTTAGCTTCTTTGTTTTGTTCAAGTACTTGTGGGGCAGGCGGTAAAGATATTTTAAGTTTGATTGGTTTCTTGCGTTTTTTATGTTTAGGTTCTGGCACTGCGGTTGAAGTGTCTGTTTTGATTTCGGTTAAATTAGAAAGTTGCGGGTATTGGAGTAAATGAGATGATTCGGGTATTTCGGGTAGCGGCAGCTGGTAATCGTGGTCATTTACTGTTTTTACTGGTTTGTTGCGTTTGAGATGGCCTGATGTTAGCTGATTTTGCCGCTCTGTACGCGAAAGATATAAACAGCATGATTACTGGTTTCTAATTTTAGAAATTGAAAGAGAACACTAATAAATACGAGTCATTTGTGATAGACTAATATGAAATACGCATACATAATTAATTACCAGAAATGAATCACAATTTTTTAATTTTTTAATTGCCACAAGAGTCATTCGAGTTGTTCGTTAGTCTAAACAGTCCAAAAATTTTGGACGTAATTAATATATAAGGATAGTAATTACTATCATTATCAAAAATGGATCACGGATGGATCAAGAATAGATCACATATTCAGTTTTAATGAAAACTCATAACGAGCGCTATTTTACTTTCGAGTGAGCTAGTTGAATTTGATACGGGAGGTGTGACCATTATAATAATATGTATATGGGGCATTAGATGCTTTAACATACGTTTGTGAGCGTGTTCCTCTTGAAACTGCATCCAGGCAGCTGCGCGTTCGTCCTCCGGCAGCGAAGGCTCGGCGGACCCGCGTAGTAGCGAGTCGTGCTCGTGGACTGCGTGTAGCGCTGACAAGCGAGCTACGCGTAGCAGTGCTACATCGCGCACGCCCGCTGCTACGCCACCAGCTACGCCTAAGCCACTCTCGTCATATCTAAAGTTCGTAAATAAGTACTACATGAAATAAAACTACTTGAACTTAAATTTCTTAGAACTAATTACGGTAATCTTAATTCACTCATTCAATTAAATTTTTTTTACAACTTTTTGATACCTATATTAGAGTCATATCCTAGATACTTTTCAACACTTACATCCCAAAGACACTTTTGACATAATTCTTACCGATAGAGTTCTGTAAGCTCAGCCATGTTGTAGTGCCGCTCGATTTGTTGTTCATCGACTACGCGGCACGCCACCGCCTGTTTCGACACAGATCGCTCATAGATCTTCTGTTCCATTGTGCCCTGTAATCAAAGTAGCGGTTCTAGAGTTGAAGAACAAAATGTTAGCAATTTTAATTTACAGTAATGTGTCCCTTTCTTAGATTTTCGTTATTAAATATCGTGTTAGGGCTGCTGAGCGTCTCTGAAGAGCTCTTAAATGCTATTACTTCAATAAACATTGGGAAAAATTAATTATTATTTTTTGTTTTCCATATTTATGTATACAGCGTACTGTATTTTTTAATTCGACGTAAGTTAATATGTGATATCACTAAATAAATTGTATTCGGTTAATAACGGATTCTATTTTAGTTTTAAGTAGCTATTAGACAACAAATCACATACGATGCTCTGATCCACGGAACTGATCCCAAAGTAAGTAACTAAACCAATTGTGTTATGGAAATCGGAAACAACGACTGTACAACAAACATCCAGACTGGAGATATAACAGAAAAGTAAGTTTTCTGCATTGACCCGGCCGGGAATCGAACCCGGGACCTCCATGAAAACCGGTGTGCAAGCCATTCGATTACAGAGGTCGTCTAAATTCTAAGAGAATAGCAGAAGGCTCTTGCAATTTGGTGGTCCTAAGCACGTCAAAGTATGAAAAAAAGAATTGAAATTTTGTTTATGAATGAAATAACGAGTGTGGGCGCGGGCAGTAACTACAGAACGTACACTTTCTTTTTGCTAATTTTGACGAGTCGTATTGCAATGTTTTAGTGTCCAGTGAGAGTAAAAGAAAAAACGTCTATTAAGCTTTGGATAGTTATTAAACGTCTTGAAAATAAAAAAGTCGTCTTGTATTCAAAGGTTACCGAAGTTGTCACCTGTGAAAATAATTTCATATCGTAAAGGATTTCTTACCATAGCAACCAGTCGATAGATGTGACAATCCTTCTTCTGTCCAAAGCGATAAACTCGGAATATACTCTGTATATCATGGGCTGGGTTCCATGACGTGTCGAGGATTATGACGCGGTTGGCCGCCACCATGTTCAAACCCAGTGAACCCGCACGGGTTGAGATAAGGAATAATCTATAAATTTACATATAGTTTATTAAGATTAATGGGCGTCTTGGTGTATGCAATTATTAGACTATACTAAAAATTATGACAGATTTGATTCTATTCCGATATTGTATGACAACTATGATAGCCTAAGCGCCCAGTTACAACGCCTTCATGAACATTGACGGCGAATCTGAATTCTATAGTCTAGGCAACAGTATTTAAATTCCTCTGAAGAATACAACCGCGCGGCCACCGCGCAGATCAAATTTAAGCCAGACTCGCCCGCATGCCCGGGATGCTCATTTAAGTTAAAACGTAAGAACTAAATAAATAGAGCGTATTTTGCCATGACAGTTAAATGCACGCGGTCGCTGTGCGGCGGCCACGTGGACTCCGCTTGGCGACGGTGTGAACGCGATAAAATTCGTGTCGAATAAATGCGTTCATCCCATAAAGCATGATTCTGGTAACGTTTGCAGTTTCTAGAGATATAGTGACGAAAAATCGAATGAAATAAAAATCGATTTAAATGCCTTATCGAGATAATTTGTAACGAAGAGAGAATCGACTTACATTAATTTAATAATAAATAAACAAAATAGAAAAGATTCAATTATTATGTTAATAACCAAGAAAATTACACAACAAATAAAAAATCAACAGCAACTAATTAAAAAGTCAACAACAAAGCATAAAATCAACTGCAACGAAACGAAATTTGAACAATTACCTCAAAAACATCACGCGAAGCTCAAAACCAAAAGAAAACGATCCGCATACAACATTGACTTACAATTATATGGACGTCGGGTCCGCGCTAAAAAGTGTCCGCACTTTTAAGGCGCTAAAATCGTATACAGAGCGCGACACTCCGCTTTAGTCTTCATTTGTTCTACTGACAGCGCGATACTGCGATGACATTACAATTTAAATTTCGAATAGATTGACTTGGGACATTTTTTTCGTGGTTTTTGTATTAGACCCGTCGTCCATTTATTTGTAAGTCAATGGCATACAAGGTGTATACACTAGTATTGATGCGAGATACAAAATAGTCGATGCGATTTATCGATTTTATGGTTTAAATCTGTATGGATAAAATATTCCGTGTTTTGGGACGACCAGTGTTATGTAGCACAAATGCATCGCCAGATTATGCGAATGTATACGTTCGTACACGGCATGCTGCGGTCGCGCACACATACAAGCTGTGCTGTTGCTTTGTATGGAGTAACCATACTTCTCTTATTTCACTACGGTTCGAATCTGGTGGTGGCACATACCAACGACTATTAATTCTCTAATTTAGAAGTTACGTAATAGTTGATATTTTGAAGCAATACCTCTCGCTAACGGTGAAAGAAAATATCGTGATGAAATACGCATTTCGAAGACGTTTCACGGTCCTTGGGAAACATTGAAGTTCCGAACCCGTATTGGACTAGCGTGTCGGACAATGGTATGAACCACGGAATAAAAAAAACAATGAGCTTTAGGCTCAACTCACACTGGCGCAGAGCCGAAACATGGTGACGCGTCATGTTTTTCGTCTATAGTATATTCATTTTTATTTTCCCATTATTAAGGTACAAATTTGTGTTATGCAAATATGGAGAAGGGCGTCGACGCCTGGATGCAATCGATCGCGTCACTTGAGCGCAGTGAGGCGTCAGACGCCGACCACACTGTGATTCGGGCGCACTAATGAGAGTGTCGTCGCGCGTCGCAAAGCGTTGTAGTTGAAAAACAGGACGCGACGCGACGCTTCGACTCTGCGCCAGTGTGAGTTGAACCATAAGCCTCGAATACTATACGAATCGATGTCGCCAAAACTCACACATTCTTCATTTGCAACACTACAAAACCTTGATATTGATTGGTCGTAGTTTCAAATTTAGAAGAAATAACAAATTCTGGATTCTAAATATAATTTAAACTTTACCCTGTTGGCATATCGTTGAAAGTTCAATACCATGAATACCTATTATTGCAAGTTACGACGTTTTGATTTTATATTGAAATTTCAATCAATGCACCGCCATCTAGCTGTTAATGGCTGAACGACGACGAATTGGAGTTATTAATTTAGTTCTCCAAAAACGAATCGACCATATTGCAGGGGTATAAGCTTTACTTTCGTTTCTTGTAACAAAAAAATATTTCGATAAACAGAAAATTTAAATTTTTTTAAATAAGACTTTCCGATAATAGGAAATACCACCACAGGTAATATATTTGGTGCGGCTATCACTTTTGCACTCCAAAACAGTGCAATAAGGCATTTTTCTCGGATTTTAGAGAATTCGCACGAAAGAATGACACAACCATATCATACAAAGCCATATCAAAAAAGGATAATTAGGACTTAACTTTATAGTTTATGGATACTACATTATAGTTTATGTATACTATATTTCAAAAAAATTAAATATATAAGATGAAAAACTTATACACAGAATAAATAATGATTTATTTGAGCCTAAATATTTTGCTTTGACGTTATATGAATAAAGGAAAAAATCTTTTAAATTTATATATGCCATGATATCAGTATATACCTTATAAAAACAACAAATTATAAAGCCATTTGTATTAGTTCCAATAAATTAAATCTTCATTAAAAAGAAAAAAATCAGCTTTTTTAGGTCACTTAGTTTTACTACACAATTTACACAGTGTGTTTTTTTAAGTGGGACAGTATGAAGTAAAGACATTTTATTGAATTTGACCAATTTCTGCTGTCCCGAATTTTTCTTCCAATACAATGAAATGATCCTTACAAGAAACTGAGTCGATTAACACAAAAATAATCAATTTTATTAATTTTTATGGACAATTCGCGCTTGACTAAAAAATACTTAATTGTTCCTAAAACAGTATCCCTGTATCTCCTATAGTTTCGGATTTCATTTCCCCATACTGTCCCAATAAAAAAAATCATTGTTATACTTCGTAGTAACAATGAGCAGGTGTGGTGAAAATAATCTTACGGAACCATCAGCATACTCACTTGGTCTTATGATTGTTCTCAGCGTTAAACTCACGGCACCACTTTTGCCGCACCTCGGCGGGCACGCTTCCGTCTAGCCGGTAGTATTCTTGGCCTAAGCTCCACTTGTTTATCTTTTTCAAAAAGTACTCTAAAGAGTCCATGGTGAAAAGAGATGTTGAGAATATAAGTCTGCAAAAATCATTTAAACCTTTAAGGTGTTAACTCTTTAATTGTACTCCTGGTAATGAATACCATAGATATCGTGTATCATAATCAGAAATGGATCACGGTTGATCAAAGTTGTTACTTTGAATCAAGGCATTTACAATCCTATCCAAAACTGGCCGTAACATTATATTTGAAAACACATTTCAACACATCAACGGAACACCTTTAGATTAAAGAAGAAAAATGTACATGTTATGTCGTGTCGGTACAAACGAAACACTGTACTTTTAGAACACAAAGTAAAAAAGGACGATGAAAAAGCAAATTTTCATGAATATGGACGCATTCTTTTTTTACGTGACAGAGATGTATGGTCGGTGTTAAAAATATGCCTAATGTAAATATAATTAAGGTGCACTTTTCATTGAAACTGGAGTACGTGGAAACAATAGAAAGTACTAAATCCATTGTGATATACAATGTGATTTTAGGACACTAGTTATTTGCTACAGAAATGAATAACAGCAATATTAATATCATACACTTACACTTTATCACCAAGCGATATACATTCTTCCAGAATGCGAAAAACGACAACGAACTTATTGGAGCTGTCTAACGAGTCGAGCATATTGCCTCCGTCGAGGTACTCCAGCCACCACCTGTCCATGTCTCCTGGTTTCACATCTTCGGGTTTTATGTCTTCCGAGGCCGCAAGGTCCGCTTGGGCGAGATCGTCTTCTAACTTTTCCGCTGTTCAATGATAAGGAGAATTTAATAATTTTTTTATAAGTGACGAACAAGTCGTGGGCCGGGTGGCAAGCGACACGTCTATGCATATAATATACTATTAGCCTTTGTTGTATCTCTATCTAAATGTAACAATGTTATTATTATTATTGATAATTGTTGAAAAAGACGGGGAAATCAATAACATTCCGACCTGCATTAATTTCAAGTAGCTCATTTCGTGCATTGGTTTTTGAATCTAGAATGTCATCCATACGCTGATGACACAGCTCTTGTTTTTCGGGTGCCTCATGGGACGAGGTACGTGAAGAGACTGAGAGAGGGCTTGCCGGAGTCGCTGATTGGCTTGAGACAAACCTTCTTACATTAAACGCCTATAAAACCAATTACATATGTTTCTCGATGTACAGTAGTACACAGCCAGGCAGCGACTTTGGGTTAAAAGTTCATAGATTCATGGAAGAATCACGGCGCAAAATTGTGACTGTGCACATATTGTTAAGTATCCTCCACTAAATATCTGGGTGTTATAATAGACCAACGTCTTTCCTGGTACGCGCATATTGAGCAAGTAGCTAATAGAATCCGGAAATTAACATGGATGTTTAAAATTCTTAGACATATAGCAACAAAAGAGTTAATAATTATTATCTATCTCGCTCTGGCTCAGTCTGTGATCACTTACTCTATTTCTGTGTGGGGAGGGGCAGCAAAGACAAAATTTATAGAAATTGAACGGGCTCAGCGGTTTTTATTGAAAGTAATGCTCTTTACATCCTATAGGTTCCCAACTGACCAACTTATACTCGATTAGTAAGCTTCTTTCTGTCAAAAAACTGTACATAGCACAGACTATTGTAAAAGTACATAAACATCTTCCATACGATCCTAACAACGTGAACAGAAGAAGACAATACCTTGTTGTCCCCCGACATATTGTAAAAACAACATTTGCCAGTCGTCAACTTAAAAAGCAATCAACTCATTTATATAACCGTATAAATAAAATCTTAAACATCTATCACATGAACTTACATGACTGTAAAAGATCTGTAGTTCAATGGCTACATAAGTTAAATTATGAAGAGACTGAGGCTCTAATGAAGGTTACTACTTAAGTTATAAAGTAAATACTTTTATACATTACACTTACCTATATACCTTGGTGTATACAACATATTCTAATCATCGTAGTCTGGGTTTTAACATATGACACACAAAACAAACACACACACACACACGTATATTTCAATATATTTGTATTAGGTTAAGAAAATTGTATATATATATATGTATATACAATATATATATACAGCAAAATATATACAAAATAACAGAGTAATTGTTAAAAGAGACAAACAAGAATAATACAACTTACGTTTCATTGTGGCAAGTTTGTTAACAATCTGATTTCTTGCTTTCATCTGGAAGTTATGCAGCACTTGAGGGTGAGACCAGATCTTTTGCAGCACATGAAAGTCTTTTAGCACACACTGTTTGTTCTGATTTGCATAGTTCTGTACGTAGTATTTGTACAAGTCCCATTGCACGGGAGTTAATGATATGAATAACGTGTATTCATGTTTCGATGGTAGATACGGGTAAAGGACTGATGCTTCTTGTCGCTGAAGACAGCCTTCTAGGACTTTGTGTAGAATATGCGTTCTCTCTTTCATTAGTTTTATATCGGCTTCTATAGAGTCGCGGTGTTGGCCGTTCATTATTGGATTTTCGAATCTGGAAAAATTATTAATCGATTATAATATATTAGTTATAGTCTTTTTTGAAGACGGAGTAAAATGACAGTTCACTACGCAAAAGTGTTGCCCGCTTGCGAGCAGCTAGTGATTGCAGTCGATAAATATTCTGTCGACCATCGACTGAATATTGGTCACGCTTATGGAATAAATATCATCGTCGACCCGTTATTCATTCGACCAATTATTGAAAACAAGTTCATTTAAATTGATAATTTTTGTAAGTTCCTACATAGCATATGCACTGTATAAAGAACGACGTATATGAAAAATACAAAGACGAGACATATTAAGTTTTGAATTCTAATTCAATGTAGATTATCAAAACCGGCCATTCTTGTTAAAATGTATATGAATAAAAAAAATTGATTACGATACAAGTAGGCCAACTATCAAAGTAAGAATAAAGAAGGCAATAACGTAATTAGTAATCATAAGAACGTCGCAACATTTACAATTTCAATCACTTTTGGCATAATTTTATCTTCTTTCACAATCTATCGATAAAACAATCGATAACAACTACATACCTATTTCAAATTTTATGAAACTGGCATCTCGACAAGTGTCATTTTACTCCGACTTCAAAAAAGGCAAACTATAGCCTATATAGAGTCCCACTGCTAGGCACAGGCCTCCTCTCACAATGAGATGGCTTGGGCTGTAGTCCCTACGCGGGCCTAATGCGGATTGGGAACTTCACACGAGTCATTAAATTGACAATTGCACATTTTTCCCGTACAAGCCCTTCGTAAAATTTCAATTTTCATTAAAAAAAGGTTATATCAAGGGCACAGTTCCGTTTATTACTAAATAAAATCCTTGGATATTAATGTTTTTAACATAACAAAAACTTCACATATAACTTTTTATAGTAAAAAAGCTTGCTGTATATTCACCAACGAGTATATAACCAGAAATAGAGACGAAATGTCATTCAATTTATTTGAAAACCAGTCTGCCAAATCATTACGGTGACAACTGCGCTCCGATTGGGCCGTCCGAATTCGAAACAATTGACGGGTGTCGTCAATTGTTTCACTTCAAATCAAACCTTGACTTGAGCTTTGCTATAATGGACGAAAATTGAAAAATTACATATTTTATAATGTTTGTTTTGTAATTAGATGTTTTGCTATTTTTCCCACGCCACCGAATGGACCAACCACCCATTGCTAGAGATATTATTTATATTACAATAAATACAAAATATTTTTGGAATCTACGGACACACAGATCAGTTGTTGGCGCTGGACTATTTCAGCTTTCTAATTTGTGATTTCAGCGCAAATGAGAGTTGATATTCAAAAGTGATATAAGGCCCATTTGCCTGATGAGTTGCCAGGGTTGGATGGCCCTTATTTCGTCTCTATTCTGGTTATATACTCGATGATATTCACCAATTATTGAGATATATTTCCACCAAAAAAAAATGGTTCCATTGGTTATTATGGTAGTTTAATTACAATATAATAACACAAAAAAAGCGCAACTGAATACAATTGTGCCCTGTAGTGCTATTCATGATTCAAATATTAAAAGTCACATTTAAATTAGTTATGCCTTTTATATGAAGTTATAATATTTTAATTTTTTTTCACAGTATGTTAAAAGAGAAAATTACGATATTTTTAAAAACGTCCGATTAAACACATTTATCTACGAATTTAGAGTTTACTGCTTATGCCTTTCTTTCTTCCGAAGGCAGTTTATGTCAACTTACCTATTAGAATACTCAGAATAAGTACCAAGCAGGTTCGGCTTAATGAAGTTGACCATGCAATAGTACTCTCGCAGATTGTTCTGCATCGGTGTACCGGTAAGTACGATGCGGCGTTTGGTCGCCACGCGGCTCATGGCCACAGCAAGCACTGAACAGTCGTTCTTTAGGAGATGTCCTGTAAGTTCAAAATTGAGGAAATTTATTACAGTTTATGCCAACAGCCAAGGCTCAAAACCGCTTATTCCCACTTGTCACTACAGGCTTTGTGACAAACGTGATAAAAGTTGTTGCCAGTGGTGATTTCCACTGAAGACTGATTTTTCCAATTCAGACTGATTTCTTTAATAAGGCTTTTATTATCATTAACCTCGATTTTAATTTTATTCCCTTTCGTTGGCGGCTATAAACAAACATTAATTGGGATTTTTATTCCATTTGCTACAACTGGTAACTACTGGGATATTTTAAATTCCATTTGTCGCCAGTGGCAACAACAGATCTTTTTATCCCATTTGTCATCACCTGGTAAACATATGGGTTTTTTCCCATTTGTCGCCAGTGGAAATCACCACTGTAGGGCTTGCACGATAGGGCGCGACTAGGGCGAGAACGACATAAAGCGAGAGATCTCCCGCATTATGTCGCTCTCGCGCAAGTAGTACCTTGTCGTGTTAGCGATTCTGACAACAATTGAGATTTTTTACCCCATTTATCACCACCTGGTAACTTATGGTTTTTTTTTCCCATTCGTCGCCAGTGGGAATAAAGCCAGAGACGAGGTGAATGAAGGGTCTGCAAAATGGGACTTTACTTAGCGGTGATTGTAAGCTGAAATATATTTCTTGAATTTTATCATAATAATGTGCAAGACTACCCAGTGGCGTAGCGTCGATTTCTGCTGCCCGGGGCGATTACGACGATTACAAAAGTACATAGTCTGTTCGGAGACCCTCGGCTCGATTGTGTTTTTTATGTTCGCCTGCCGTCGCCACCTTTGTCTTGCTCAGGATAACATTTCCTCAAATAGTGGAATTTATTTTCTAATTTTAAGTAAAAAAAATATGTTCACAAGTTAGAGCTTGGCGCGCTCGCCGCCTCATTGCTGTTCCGCCCGGGGTCATGGCCCCCTTTGCACCCCCCAAGCTACCCCACTGACACAACCACACCAATTACCTGGTCTCAAACGAGGGAATTCCCTGTGCTATGAGTACCAAAGCAACCAAATTAACTCTAGGGCACTACCCAGAACACCCAGATCAGGATCAATTTTAGAATAATTCGTTTCCCATATTGGTTTTAACATTAACCGCTGTCAACTAGAATAATACCAGCGCCATTCAACCATACCAATTACCAGGTAATTCCCGTACTATAAGTACCAGAGCAATGAAATTCACACCGGGGCACTACCCAGAATAGAACGTATTTAGAAAAATTCATTTCTAAAATTATTGAGTGTCTAGCCCAGGACCTCTCATCCAGCGACCACATTGTAAACCATTGGGCCACCGAGGTAGTCTTAAACATTAATGTATTATATATATAAACTGCCTCCGTGGCCGAACGGTTACCATGCCGGACTGCCACGCAAAGGTCCCAGGTTCGATTCCCGGACCGGGAGAAATATTTGTATGACCTACATTTATTTCTCTCGTGAGTTTGGGTGTAATTTGTGGTTGTCTATGTGTGTGTCCATGGCACCCGCGACACAGGGTTTCCCTAGTGCGGGGTTATGTTGAGTGTGTGCGTTATTACTATTACTATTATAACGTAAAACAATGTTATTAAACTGTACCAAAATCGTATTCATTTGGCTTTGGTATAATAAAAATATATTAATTTTAAAATAATAATATTAATTGTTCGTTGTGGAATAACTAGTTAAGACGAATGGCTTTAATGTCATTTCTGGATATCAATGTCATTTCTGAATTGGACGATGTTGATTTTTGATTGTTATTAAAAATTAGACAGCAATAATTTTAATTAGGCGCTCAACTTGTTCGTCCCGTCAACTAATATTATAAAAAATATATTTTGAATGAAAACATTCAAAACTTACGATTGAAAATATAATTAAAAAATTCAGGTTTTGGATACACATTATGCTAAAAAGATTGCCAGATTGTGCACCATCACTAAATCAGTATGTAATGAACAAAACTTGTTTTCTAGAATCGACTAAAACTATTTTCAACTTCTAGGAACTTATTGAATATAAAATATATATTTCTTTATAGAATATTATGATTTTTTGGACCACCATGATATTTCTATATTTTTTGTGAAAATATTCCACTAAAGGTCTACCGCTTAACTGAGTCGATTACTAACGTATCTGCGCAATGCGGGAGGAATGACAGTTCACGCAACAAAATGTCGTGTTGCACACGAGATAATTTCAACAAGATTTTTCTGATGATATTCAGTAAGAAGTTGATTTAAAAAAATGCCAAATAGCTTGATTATTCGTTTCTATTATCAATGAAATAGTTTTTTTTATTCTCGTTTCACTTAATTTGCTAAGTATTTTTTTCAATCAACTTGTTATTGAATATCGTCAGAAAATTTTTTAGAAATTATATATTATATATTACACAGAGAAATCCTAAAATCTGCTGACGCGGTCTGTAGCTCAGTTGGTAAGAGTAGCCGCGTTAATGCAACAGACGCTGGTTCGAGTAC
The DNA here is from genome assembly GCF_003589595.1 of Hyposmocoma kahamanoa. NCBI lineage: Eukaryota > Metazoa > Arthropoda > Insecta > Lepidoptera > Cosmopterigidae > Hyposmocoma > Hyposmocoma kahamanoa. The sequence goes on along the minus strand of NW_020653852.1, from coordinate 17,490,990 downwards.
CAGTCCGATCGAAGGAATTTTGCTTTGTGTCTATTCTAGGAATTCCTTATTTTTGCAATATACAGAACTGCAAAAGAACGAAATACTCCGCCGGCATCTGTATTTTCCGAAAGCTACAATTTAACGAAACAACGTAGGCCATATTGTCGCTTTTTTTCAAGATACCAAACGGCGGAACGAGCAAATCGGGCTACTGGAGGAGCGACACGCCTACCCATAACAGTGGCAGTGCTACTCAGAGATTTAAATCGCAAAGATCTGAGGAATATTGCCAGTGCACCCGTCACCCCGAGACATAAATTGACAAGTTCCAATGTGGCTATAATACGTAACTATAATTTCGCTTAACATCGGGAGGTTGCGGCCAAACGTTCGTTATCTTATGAATTTAAAAAAATCATAAGATTATTAATTAAATAAGATAATTAAAATTTCCTTCTTGGGCAATCGCGGATGGCGATCTAGTATTGTCATTTGTTAAAAGTAACTGTTTACCTTCATCACAAACAATTATATCCGGCCCGGGATCCAACAAGGCCGTGCGGATTTTGTTTATAATCGTTGGCCGAACATCGTCCAACTCCGGGTCCAATGTGCTCAAACTTCGGAAGAGCTCGTAACCAATTATGAATATCCCTCCTCTGGTGTACCAATCTTCGAGTTGGAACGCTCTTTCGTAGGTCTTCTTTAATTTGGATAGCTCGAAGACCTGAAGAATTACAATATTATTTAGTGGAGCGGTAATGTTATGCACGGAGCTAACCGGGTGTTATGTGAGCTTTGCATACCTGCAGTCTCCTTTTTGCTTTGCGCGGCTTGTAATTAATGTTTTGTAATTATTTAGTAAAAAATTGTTACAGAATTTGTGCATGTTTATCAAACAAAATTGTAAACCTTCAGCAAAAATAGAGTTAATATTCATGGTTCATGTAAGGTGAATAAGAGCGTAGAAGAAAGGAGATTTGTCAGTACAGCCAATGGAAACACATTCCTCAACATCATGAGATTGAAATGGGTTTCCAAATGTCGGATTTGGCATCCTACTGTGATCACATTCCATGGTCAGATTAATTTTCATGTAAAATTTACTATGTCCCTGAAATGCGTCGATATTTGTGGCAAAATTCTAATTTGTCTTACCTTAATTTCGTTAGTGACTGGCGTAATCCACTTGTGGATCTCGTCGACCCAGTTGAGCACGGTCGACAGAGGGCAGCACACGAGCACTCTGCGCATACCGGCCCGAGGATGTGTTAGCACCTGAAGCAAGCATTAAGCTTCAGATTGCTTTCACTAGGCTACAAAGAGCATGGAATTAAGTCTAATAATATAGTATCTTGTTTTTTTTTAAATAATTAAGGACATAAATTCTCCTCGTATCAAAGTACAAAGTGTAGTGTTTGAGATAGCGGTTACATTGGGAACATCAACATGTCGCGGCAAGAATAGCAAAGGTCTTTTTGCCTCCATGTCCTAAACACTCTGTCTTATCGCGAAATGGCTAACATATCAACGAATTTACATCTAACACAAACCCTCCTTCCCGTGGCCCTACGACGGTTTCTGCATACGACGTGACATCAAAAGAGTGTCTAGTTGTTCCAGTAGTCACTAGTCGTAGTTTAAATAGGTTGATGGAGTAAGGACAATTTGTTCAGGTGGGAATTTTAGCCCGGATTGTTTGTGCGGTGCGATTCAAATGTTAGCTCACCTCATACCCTGTGTGCCCTAGCACTTGCACGCTTGAGGATTTAACCTTTGGCATGATGGCGCTAATGTCGAGATGTTTTTGGACAGTGCAGCGCAATAATGCCAAAATGCATTTTCCCATGAAACTGCGTCAGAAAAATGCATACAATTCTAATTAGGTTTAAATTTTACGATGCAAATCATATATCACTGTTTTCCTCGTGTGTAGCCCTATAGGCTACTCTAGTGCGAATATCATATTCTAATTAAAATAAAAACTTATCCGATGCAGTTCTGATGTGATGAATTTATTTTGTGAATTTTTCTTGTGCCTTCATTAAAGTTATCAACGTAATTGTTTATGTTATAGCTCCGATAATGAGACGCCTTTAAACGACCACCAGCGGCGAGTCCACTTTAAAGTTTAAACCGGCTTTTTTGCTTCTAACAATGTATTAATTACAGTGTATTTTAATACTACACGGGGTTTTTTTATTGTCAAAATTAGTCACTGGATGAGTAATTGATAAACAAAAACACTGAGATACAGCAATCTTGCGCGGTTGAGCACTCATGTAAAGACATTGGAAGGAAAAGGGAAAGACCGCGCGACTGCGCTCATCTCACGCGTGTACAGTCATATACACAAGATACCTGACCCCCAAGCCGACTCTGCTGACCTTTTGGTTCTGAGCACAAAATTACCGACATATACACAAATACCGACACGCGCGATAGAGTGACTGTGTAAAAGGGGCTATTGTCTGTCGAAGTTATAAACTTAAACATGGTGATGTATGTGTATGACTCACCGTATGCAACAGTGCCAGCACCTGCAGCGTCTTGCCGAGCCCCATGCAGTGCGCGAGAATACATCCGCCGCCTGGATGGCCGGCCTCCACGCTCGCCAGGGACTCGAAGCAAGCGTCCCACATGAACTTCACCCCCTCGTACTAATTATCAACAATGTAACTATGGATTAATATTTTTTAAAGAATAAACGTACCTATGTCAGAATGTCACATTGACAACTTTTCAGGAGAGAGGATTAAAGATTCTACAAACGAAATTAGTCGATACCTTTTTTATGCCTAAATAGGAGAGTTATACAATTTCACATATACATAAATTGTTTCATGTGGCTCGGATTATTTTTATAACTTTCATATGATAAAAGCACTTTCGACGTACGATAATATGTGGCTTTATTACATCAAGGGTATGATATATTCTTCTTACCATTTTTTTTAATGTCTAGTGACGGGACGAACGAGTTGTGCACCTGATGGTACGCTACACGCTGATTCATAACAATTCACTCAGAGCGTGCCACTACAATCTAGTGTTATGGATCGGATCGGATTAAATCGTAAAAATCGGAGGGGCACTGCATTGACTTACAATTATATGGACGTCGGGTCCGCGCTAAAAAGTGTCCGCACTTGTAAGGCGCTAAAATCGTATACAGAGCGCCAAACTCCGCTTTAGTCTTCATTTGTTCGACTGACAGCGCGATACTGCGATGACATTACAATTTAAATTTCGAATAGGTTGACTTGGGACATTTTTTTCGTGGTTTTTGTATTAGACCCGTCGTCCATTTATTTGTAAGTCAATGGGGCACTGCCACTGCACTCGTCACCCTGAGAGATAAGTCCCATGACAATTGACAAGTCCCATATGCCTGTAATTTCCCATTTATCTCTAAACCGCTTTAGAAAAGTCTTCTTCCTGTCTTGGATCTACGGTGTCTCATATAGCATATCTTCACTTTAAATGTTCAAGTCCACAGAAAGATGAACTTAATAACAATTTATCGAGTTTCTCGTTTTTCGCAATTGTTACACATTGGAAATTGTTTCTTTAGTAGCAATAGAGCTCCTTGTGAAAGAGTTCATCCAGGGTAGTATTGCCACCTTACCTGTTTCTGCCGCCAAGCAGTAATGTCAGCATTACTGTATTCCGGTTTTGAAGGGTAAGGGTGCTGGTGAAATTGTAGCCACATGGGAGTTGTCGACTTACATCTCAGGGTGACGGGCGCAGTGGAAGTGCCCCTCAGATCTTTGCGATTTAAAGCTCTGAGTGGCACTGTAATTGTCATGGACAGGCGTGTAGCTTACCATCATGCGCACGAGTTGTTCGTCCCGTCATTTAAATATTTCAAACAATTTGTTTGAAAGAAACCAACGTTTCGGGCCCTATACAAGTCCTAAAGTCACGTCAACGTTGGTTTCTTTGAAAAAACATAAACATAAATATTTTTAAAATACTCAACAACCTTGCAGGACTATATTACTAACATCACAAACAACAACTTTTGTTCCATGATATTTTACAAAACATAATAAATTTACTCAAAATACACTTTTAAGTTTTTGTTGTACCATCTGACACTTTTTAGAACTGTATTTGGTAGTAAGATAAATTCAAACGCGCAAACGTCCTCTACTCCGCCGACTCCCACCCCCGTTCTGCACGGAGTTATTACGTTTAGGGCGATCTATTCAAATATATTTTATTTTTGTTTGTAAGTCAAATCTGATTAATTATTAAAAGTCATAGAACAAAAGTTGTTGTTTATGATGTTAGTAATATAGTCCTGAGTGGTTGTTAGTATATTAAAAATAACCTTGTATACGCGATTTAGATCCGAAGAAATAGTATCATTCCCAATTTATAACAAGTATTAACAATGGTGGATTTGCAGTCTAGGCCCTAGGCCCCTGGCGATATAGTCAGTACCAGCCGCCCCTTTCTCAGCACTCATCATTATACTGGTAGACTACATAATGAATTTACTTTATTGCCAATTTTTATCGAAATCGATTCAGAAATTTACTATTTAATATTTTTAATATTTTTCTCGAACATTGATTTGATATATGTCTGTTAGTTTACGAGGCGCACGCCAGTAAAGCGCCCAGCCGGCATGATTTTTTCCGACATCTTCAACATTTATCGTCATATTTGAGCCAACTTACACTAAACCTAAATAAATTATACAGTGAAACCTTCCATCGTCTGTCTATTGGTGGAAACCGCATGAAAATCCGGTCACTAGTTTTTTAATTTATCTATATATGTAGTGACGTAGTGATTATACAATACATTGTAGATATGTAACATATCTATATTTTATACAAAAAATGTACGAAAGATTATTGTTATACGATGCGGTGCAGTGCGGCCCGCCATAATGTGCGTGAGCCTTTAGAATATTTAGGTACTTTTGAGTTATTTCTTGTTGTCAGCAGTGAATTTTTTGTAACGATTGGCCGCGCCTAATATCTGGCCGCCCTAGGTAAATTTTCATTTCATTTTCAAAAAATTTCCATAATATGCACAATATATATTATCCTCTAGGGTAATAAATTTTTTGCATGCATTTTTTGTTAAATATATTATCCTCTAGAATAAAGACAAACCTGATGCGCCTTCATGACTTTAGTGAAAAAGGAATGAACAGTGACGACGGGCTGCTGCATTTCCAAGTCATACTCGAGGCATACTTCATCATTGATCACCAATACGTTTACACCTTCCTCTACTCCGAGTAATTCTCTCTGCAAACAATGAATACATTTGTGAACACGGATATTTAAAAATATAATATCGCTTTGGTTGATTCCTCATAACAGCGAAAGTATTGAACCAATCACTTTGGAAAAAATATATAGTAAAATTGAGGATGTAACATGATTCCTAAAACTTTTCACAACACGAAAATCGCAGTATTCAATAGGTACTTTACATATACCAATTATTTCTTTATATCAACAGAACTAAATAGTACACGTATACTATGCGATATACATTTTGCAAATGGCTTTAATTTCTTTTGTAAAAAATAAATTATGAAATAAAGCCAGTAGCCCTGCCGCTCGACCCAATCAAAATGAATCGTGTTAGTACGGGAAAAATTGGAATACGAGCTGAGGCAGTATCAACTTTTAAGCAAACATGAGATTAACTGCTATATTCGCATAGCGCGCTAAATGTTAAATGCTAAATTTGTATGGCGTGCTATTTAAAGTGTTATAATTATAACGGTTCAATGTCGGTTCAAGTTGAAGCGAGATAGACTTACTAAGTTATAGATTATAGCGTCTATGATCTATATAGGCCACGGTTTTTGATGGTTAGTTACCACCGATTTCATTATCTATTTTTTAATTTTGTAACTAACTATAAATTAAAAAGAGATAGGTTTTTATAAGATAAATCAATGAGCTTCACCTTAATACTTTATAAGGACTGTTCTGAATGGTCTAATTTAATTTACTTAAATCTGTACCAAATCGCATATATAAGTTACAGGAGTATAAAAGTTCATTGATTGATTGATTTCATAGATTTGTAAAATTAATTATATTTACATGTTTTATCTCTATGTTATTTTTTCCATTTTTCATTTTTTTCTGTTTACGCTTTTTTGTTTGCCTAATATTTACAGATTTGATCCTTTCTGTTACAAATATTACAATAACTAATTAAGTAAACAAAAACCTAAGTAAATAGATCTTAATTTAATTCGCTTTAACACACAAAATTTTGCCAACATTCCGTGACCGTCAGGATGGCTGGTCACCTGTCGCATCTGGCACTGAATCTATATTCGAGAATTGCTACCTATTTGCTACCTTTTCTAATTAATTGCTACCTTTGATATTTTCGGAGAAATAAAAAAATTGACCAGCCAGAGTGGCTGGTTCAGCATGAAGGGAGCAGACTTTCCAGAAGTATATATTACCAATAATTGCTACCTATTTGCTACCTTCACGAATTAAAGGTATACGCTTATTATCTACATTAGTTAAAAAAATATAACCGACTGAAAATTTTATAAAGAAGTGCATGATAAAATTTAAAAAGCCAAAGTGTTTAGTGCTTTATTGCAATAAAACAAAGGGCAGGCATTGGTATTTCTTCGTAAAATTTTCAATCGTTTATATTTTTTTAACTAATGTAGATACGAAGCGTATACCTTTAATTCGCGAAGGTAGCAAATAGGTAGCAATTATTGGCAATACACACTTTTGGAAAATCTGCTCCCTTCATGCTGAACAATGTGGCGATCAGTCATCCTGACGTCAGAATGGCTGGTCAATTTTTTTTTGTTGGTCATCGTTTGAAACAATTACATATTAGCTCTCCATTTTTAGCAGCTTTATTTGTTTCAAATTGTAATTTATTTTGTTATTTTTTTATTTAACGTTATAATTTGCGCTATATGTTATATTAACCATCTCCACTCTTAAGGCGAAATGATTTTAATTGATGTGAAGTAAACGCGGAGAGGTGCACCTATAAATTGATTGCACGATATTTAAATTCCTTTTAGAAATAAAACATACTCTCTTACTGTAAAATAGACTCATAGTTACGGAACACGGGAGAGAAAATTTTATTTAAATACCTCTAATAACAATAAAATTAAACTGATTTTTATGTAGATGAACATAGCAAAAACGATGGACGTTTTGCCGAAATTTGTGTTTATTTTTATCGAGCGAAGTTTAGTCAAAGTGTTTGGCAGTGTTTGGCTTAGAAGAGTTTTGGTCCCCTTAGTTCTCTACCGGTGGGCTCTGTTTTTATTATCACTTAAAAAAAACAAGTTGAAATCAATCTTTTGTAACGTCGATAAACCGATTGTCCGTGTGGTCGAAAAACTAATGTTTATTTTCTCACTTTACCTTAAATCTCAACTAAAACTATAAATAACCATTGAATATAATAGTTTGATTTAAAAACTTACCAATTTTGTTTGCCTTTGATTTAATCTGCGTTTTCTTTCGAATTCTTCCATATTTGCGATCACTGTGCTCCTGGCTAATGATTTTTTATCTATAACCTGTAAAATTATGACATAAGTTACAATACTGTAGTCAGGGGCAGGGGCAATAGCTTACGCGACTTTTCGCCATAACGTAACAGGATACAACTTTATGACGTAAGCGCCATACTTACCAACCAACAATACACATATGACGTTCGATCATTATTGAAGGTACACATTATATAGAAGAAAACAGAAGATCGATTATTATTTCATTTGGTCGTATGGCAATAACAAGTAGTACTTAAAATTTAACAAAGTTTGCAAGAGTTTATAGTGAAAAAAATCTGGTCTCGTTTATGAAAATAAACAGAACCGATTTTTACCACTTATAATGCTGAAAAACTGGTCGTCATGAATCATCTACCTTTATTGAAATTTGAATACTAAATTTACAGATAACGTTATCTAACTTCATAGTTCTTTCAGTTACAAGTAATAAAGAGATTGCCAACGATCCTGTAGTTGCCGTTTATCCTATTACTATCCTCTTTAGGCAATAAATCAGTTTATTTGGCGTACTGATTTAGAATTTTTCTCAATTTTCAACATCCGGTATCTAACCGGATATAGTAAAAATAGGCCGGATAGTTGCCGGATATCCGTTTCAACCCTAAAAATAATGCATCTACCACTATTTTCGAGGTTTTGCGCGAGATAATTGACACAACCATAACGTACAAAGCCAAAATGGCGGACTCAGCTCAAATATGCGAAACTCCGCGTACTGTTGGCACACGTGACACGCCCTCTAAGCGATTCTGCTGTATTTATTGTTTTGTCAGCCCTTTTAGGATTACGCCAGTATCGAATTTTTCGCTTAGTAATTTTATAGGCTTCTACAGGTTCTGCTATTCAACGAGTATTGAGAAGTACCATATGAGAGAGAATAAGCTTTCGTATTAAATTTTGATATTGTTGCAGAACTGTTGGCTTATCTAGAGAAGAACATATATAATATGTATAAATAATGTGCCAAATAAGATCGTAAATTGTATGTGAGTTGCGCTCATCAGTTCAAAATATAATTCTTAGGCCGCGATTAAAGGTTAAAAATAAAAAGAAATGTTATATTCATTTACCTTTCTAATATTACGACGACCTGTAAACAAACTTTGTCCTTGTCTTTTCGTTGAATGGGACGGTTCGCCATACAGCTCATGTGATAATACTCTGAAATAATGTAAACCACACCATATAGTGCACAACATGGATGGACCGCACACTTTTGGTATATTGCACGAAACCGTGTCACCACCACCATCCTTTAAAGGTCATTGTCTACCTAAACGGAATGACGAAGAGTAAAAGTATTCCGTTGTTGTTCTTCACGATGTTTTGTCAAAATATCGGATTGCAGTCTCTTTTCTCACTCATTAACCGACTTCAAAAATGGAGGAGGTTCTCAATTCGACTGTATGTTTTTTTTGTATGTATGTTCTTGACCGATTCGAGTCGTTACACACGGCGACTTTTAGCAGCGACGCAAACGCGATATAAACGCGATGCAATCGCAATACAAACGCGGTCCACGTTTTAAAAAAAATATCTTATTTATTTATCTAATGAATTTATTAATTTCCCTTTTAAATTTACAATTAACAAAACAAAATAATGTGCAAAAACAAAAACGTACATAATTATTCAACCTAAGCAACTGTATCGGTGCAGTCGCGCGTTTGCTTCCATGCAATCGCCTATAAATCGCAAGTGTAGCAAAGCAATCGCGCGTTTCACGAACGCGAGTTTGCATAGCTGCTAATTACACCGTGTGTAACCACTCTTAGGCTTCACTTATTAGTCATTCACCGCTGGAAATACGGAATATATATATATTTTAATTTAGTTACTAATTCAGAACGTGCTAAGCGACGCAGAAAACCAGATTCTAAAATTTTATAATCATTTTACCATATAAAAATAAAAGGACAATGTTAATGATTTCTTCAATTCCATTAATTCAATGTGACGAATTCTCTCTATGACCATAAATCTAAACAGTCACATTTTTTTAATGACTGACCCCTCTTTCTCTTGAGACATAAAATAAATTAAATCGATTGATATTTTAATCTGTTCTACACTCAGTGTTGGGCAAAATTTAATTGTGCAGGTAATTAAAGATTGACAATTAATTAATTGTCAATTGCGAAACAGCAACTAACAATTGATTAATTGTTAATTGCGAGAACACAATTAACAAATAATTATTTCATAATTGCTGTGTGGGGGTGGGTGGGGAGTGAGTGGGGAGTGAGTGAGGAGTGAGTGAGTGAGTGCCTTCGTGGCCGAATATAGCATGGGCAATATACTGTAATTGGGGTGCTCCCGTAACGAATATGGCACTCCTTTCTAAATGCAGGATGGCGGGCACGACTTATCAAATAATGGCAAGTTGGGTATCGTTTTCGAGGTATTTTGGGGTGCTCATTACGAATATAGCATTTATTTCTAAATCCAAGATGACGAACACGACTTTTCTACACACGATCTAATCCTAAGAGCAGGCAGGAGCCAATAAAAAAGGAGGAGAGCCACCAAAGAACTTTAAAGTCACTCCATTGACCGGAAAACTCATGGTCACAATTTTTTGGGACTCAAAGGGAATTTTTTGCTCATTGAGTACACAGAAAAAGATCTAGTATTACTACCGCATCTTAAGCAAACATTCAGCGTAATCTGAAAGAAGCTATTAAAGAGAAAAGACGTGGACAATTGACCGCAGGTGTGTTGCGCGTCCACGGCAACTCGCTCATACAGTGCGTGTTGCAAAGGCTGCTGTGCGTGACTGTGGCTTTGAAGAAACGAACCATCCACCCTAGAGCCCAGACTTGGCCTCCAATGACTACTTTCTGTTCCCAAATCTTAAAAAAGATCTTCGTGGAAAGTGTTTTTCCGGCGATGAAGAGATGTAGGCGGCAATTAACGCACCTTCCTTCGCGTTTGGATACCACTTTCCACTTAACATCAGGTGGAGTGGAGTCATTTGCCTGTCATGTATAAAGAAAAAAAAAAAACACTTTTCAGACAAAGTAGAAAAATATTTTTTAGAAAGTATTGAAAAATTTATTTCCCAATCAAAGTAGTGTATTGAGGTTATGGGAAACTATATTGAAAAATAAATTTTACTTCAAAAATTCTGCGTTTTCCTTCATGCCCATACCAAGAATACATTGAACGTCTCTCGTATTTCCTAATCTACCGTTTTAACTGTTTTTGTAATCGATATGTCGTTCGATTAGGTTATTGAAGTTATTTATTCGCGATGCAACGAACACGGTTCAGTGTGGTTTTCGTACAGCTTCACCTAAAATGGCCAGCGAAATTCGCGCGTGCAGTTGTTTCTAGTAAATTTTATATGAAAACCGCGCCGCCGTGCCAACTGGCGTTCGATATGCAAAGCTCCAAAATTAATCATAATTTGTTCAATTAGATAGGGTATATGACAAAACACGAGTAGGATTTACCTTAACTGTTTCTCCCTCTCTAATCTCTGTCTAGAGTTCCTTCCTTTAACGCGGCCAAGCAATCGCTGGTTCCTTCGTCCTTTGCCTTCCTCGCGCCTCACGATAAATTCATTGACTAGCTTCGTGCGCTTAGCGTCGTCCATTCTGACAATTTTAAACAATGAATGAAAATAACAAGCAATGATAGTCGAGAGAGCGTTTGACTTGAAAATACAAGATGTAAGTTGTAGCCCCCGCACCATTCATCAACAGTGAGAAGATGAAAGAAAGCATATTGGGGGAAGTTTACCTTTGTAATAATAATAGGGGTTAAAGTATGAAATTGCCGATTTGTACTGAAAATCTAAATTGTTTATTTTTTAAATTTTTAACAAATTTATTTAATCAAAATAGTTGCCATTATTATCTATACATTGCTGCCATCTAATGGGAAGGTTATTAATGCCTTTGCGATAGAACTCCGACGATCTAGACTGCACAAACTGTGTGAAAGCATTTTGTACTACCTCCTGGGAAGAAAACTTCTTGTCACGTAGATAATTGTCCAAATCACGAAAAAAATGGTAGTCCGTTGGAGCAAGGTCTGGTGAATACGGAGGATGACGAATGGTTTCTAACTGCAGTTCCTGAAGGGTCAAAATGGTTTCTCGTGCTGTGTGAGGTCTCGCGTTGTCGTGGAGCAATAATGGTGAAGATCGATTCATGAGTCGGGGCTGTTTTACTGCTAGTTTTGTCAACATGGTTCGGAGTTCGGCACAATAGACATCTGCCGTTATTGCTTGACCAGATCGGAGAAAACTATAGTGAATAATACCATGCTGAGACCACCAAACAGTTACCATTACCTTCTTATTGGTAAGTTTTGCTTTAGGACACTGTTGTGGCATTTGACCTGGGGTCAGCCATTGCATTTTTCTTTTCCGGTTATCATAAAGAATCCACTTTTCATCACATGTTACAATTCGATCCAATATTCCTTCATTTCTGTACCGGTTCAACAAGGCAACACAAGTTTCAACACGCGTTTCTTTCTGCAGATCAGTCAAATCATGAGGCACCCATTTTTCGTATTTTTTTATTTTATTGATTTGACGCAAGTGAGTCAATATTGTGGGTAAGGTAACGTTAAACCATGCCGCTAATTCCTGGGTAGTTTGACTAGGATCGGCTTCCACTATCTCTCTTAATTCATCGTTATTCACCTGTGTTGGTGGGCGGTCTTCCTCGTGCCTCGTTCTTTAAGTCGAAATTTCCATCACGAAAGCGTTTAAACCAAAATCGCACGGTGCGTTCATTAGTAGACCCCTCTCCAAACGCAGCATTGATATTGCGGGCTGTTTCTGCCGCGTTAGTTCCGCGTCGGAACTCGTATTCAAAAATCACTCGAATTTTCGCAGTATCCATCTTTCTTGTCTAAATTGAATAACAAAAACAATTGAAAGTCGATATTCAAATGTTTCAAATTTAAAAAAAAAAAATCACAAACCATTTGAAAAAAGTTTCATTCGAAAACCTCAAACCATGAAGATTCTATGAAAATTCAAAGAACCTATTGCAATAAAACGGCAATTTCATACTTTAACCCCTAATACAATTACTTTAAACTGTTAGGTATTTGGAAGTAACCAAAGTGATCAAGTAGTTGTAATTGTACTTTTTCTCTTCTTTTGGTATTATAATACTGTTGTTTATTGCAGGTAACTGCTAATAACTAGTAATAGTAAATGAAAAAATATACATAATATAGAAGAATAAAATATTACATGGCGGTTTCCTGTTTCTTTTCCATTCTTTTTAATAGTTTCTCTTTTGTATAGACCCACTGCTTCTCTTCATCCGACAAATCATCGTCGCCTTTGATGCGATCTCGAGTGGAGCAGCTTTTTGACCCGCTTTTCTGAAATATGCACGAAAGTTACAAAATGTTTAGGTAGCACAAGTATACATCATGTTTAACACATTGAATGCATCAAGCTTTAAACTGGAGTGCTATGTTCCATTGCACTACGAGCGATATTTGAATAAAAGTGTCAAGCTTGTAGTAATCATGTCTTATTATGGAGAGCAAAAAGAACATAATGATAATAATAATAATAACTGAAACGTGGTTTATAAAAAAGTACCTAAATTCAATTTGTATTGTATAAAGTAAAAAGTCACTAACCTTCTTACTCTTATGAGAAATCTGTCCCTTTCCACTGGTTTCCGGTACTTCAACATTCATGTTTACCGGTGCGTGCAATAAATGAAGTTCTTTTTTCATCATCTTGTCTGCAGTCAATGTCAAGTTCTCAGGATCCTCAACTTTCTTTTCCGGAGTTTTATTTTTGTGTTTCTTTTTCTTAATTGGTTTATCTTCGTCAATAACTTCATCTTTAATTTTTGATATTGGATTGTCAGAATCACTGTCGTTCATAAGAGAATTTTTGGCAAAATTGTTCTCCGATGCTGCTTGGTTAGTTGTAACCTGAAAAAAGTGTTAACTATAATTTAAATATGTAAGATTTTTTTAAATTCTTTTACCTAACTACACTACGGCTACTATGAGAACCATGTCTCTCTAACTTACAGAACAAGGGATCTTATCTACCTATAGCTATAACTTACCATCATTGAAATGTCGTCATCAACATTCACTCCCTCATCTTCGGATGGTGAGAATTCATTTAAGGGTTCAGAAAAAGTTGGGCTTACAGCTTTGGCGGTGTCACAATTCTTCTCAGATTCTATCGTATTTTTAGCTTTACTTCTCGGTTTACCTTTGGCTTCTTTAAGATTGGTTGATCTACCTAACGTATTCAAATTTATGAGCCTGAAAAAAGAAGTAAATATAAATTAAACAATGATTTTAAAAATATACGAAAATAAATTGAAATAAATCTTACCGATCCACTTCTTCGTCCTCCTTATGAAAACTCGAGATGTTTTGGTATTGGAAATATGTTTCTACAAAACTTTCTGGCAATTTTTCCAAGATTAACATAGGGGTCTGGTAAAGCTTTGTTTCGTTTTTAGCGATTGGATAACAATTCCAACCATCGCGTTCTATATATTCTGAATCAGGAACTTCATTTATTTGTCCCTTTTTTTGAAATTCTTTGTTTTTATGTACATCTACGTTGCTTGTGCTCTGTTCAGCCTCCGGCACAGCTTTGGCCTTAGTTTTTTTATGTACTTTTACTCTCATTTCATTTTCATCGAAAATTGGCATGGTAGGCTCACACTCTACCATTTCCACAGGGTCTTCAAAATTGATTAGAGGAGATTCAGCTCTATCACTACCACATTCGTTGGCGGTCGATACATTTGCTGAGGTAGTTTTGTTTTCACTTACCTCAGCATCCTTTGGCATAATTTTATCGTATACAAACTTCATATATTTTTGATAACTTGCAACTGCGTTTTGGTCTACAGCAGAGAATCCCGTAAAGCTTTTTAGACTGTCGGTGTCTGCTATAACTTCATCACTTGGCGTTTCAATTTGTTCAGTTGAGTCAATATCATTGCATTGAATATCTTCATCTGTGATTTTTTTATTGTTGGGAGTATTTACACTTTCATTGCCTGCTTTTTTATCTTTACTTTTCTTAACACTTAGTGGAACATTTTCATTCTCAGAATCAGAAGATTCAATTTTCTTTTCTTCTTGTCTTATTTTTTCTCGCATCCTTCTGGTCAACACTGCCAGTTCATTAAGAGGAGGGAGTGGTGGAAGCGGTGCAGGTTTTTCTTTACTTTTTTCAGCTGCCTGTGTTTTTGATTGTTTTTCAGCTGCCTGTGTTTTTGATTGTTTTTCAGCTATGTGTGTTTTTGACTGTTTTTCAACAGTCTTTTTCCTAGGTCTGCCTCTTTTTTCATGTTTTTTCTTTGTTGCAATTTTATTAGCATTGCGTGCTTCATCATCCGTGCTACTTTCCATAAGCTTGTCCTTAGCGGTTTCTATATTCAAAGGCTCAAAAGTCTGCGGTATTAGTAAGCTCATGCTGGGATCATACTCATTGATATAATCCGGATCGTGTTGTCTTCGAATCCTTAAAGCACTTTGACTAAAAATTTCGTCATTTGGTTCGTTTAAAGGGTGCATTAATTTGTTCGTGCTAACGAACCTTTCAAAAGCAACCACGTCAAAACACGAACTATCATAGCGCTGTAAAACATCTCTTGCATGGGTATCGTCTTGAAATTCCTGCTTAGTAACTATATTTTCAGGAATAGAAATCATTTCATCAGGGGGTAGGGCAGGTTCTGTCTTAACAATAACAGGATGTATTGGATTTTCACACTCATTTTGCTCTTCCATCGATTCTAAAGGTTCAAGCTTAACTTGCATAATAATTGGTTGTTCTTCTTCACCACAGCTCTCGTCATCTTTTGTTTGCTTCTGACTATTGACTTTAAGAATACAGGATTTTAATTCCTTCATTTGCACCTGGGTTGCCCAACTGTTATTTTCATTTGTTTCAGAATGTATGTCTCCTGCATTGAGTTCTTCATCGAATATAGGATCAAATCCATCTTCGTCGTAAAAATTTGCTTCTCCATCTTCAGCAAACGGAGAATTTTCTTCACAACCTCGATCATAAACGTTTTCAATGTTGTGAAATGCTTCTTCTGTCAAGGTGTTTACGGAATTTATTGTCAACTCTGAAGTTTTTTGGACACAGTTCTTGTTAATACTATAATGGGTGAGTAATAATATAGTTTCCAAGCAAATGGTGGCTAATTTTTTCACATCATATACAACTACCGGCGTCAATTCGGGTGTTTCCTTATAAGAAATATGACATTCTTTTAGCTTATCATCTGCGTTGTTGCAAAGAATATCGCAAATGAACTCCAGGGTAATGATTTTTAATGATTTTGGAGTATAATAAGGCATAGTTTTCTTAAGTTCTGTATCATCATCAACATAGATTTTAGAATAAGATGATGATAGAAATTCTTGCATTTTTTTGACACATAAATGGAACAACGATTTAATCCCGTTTTTGGCAACTGAAGAAAGACGCATTGGTATTATTTTAATATTGTCAAAGTTGTAGTGCACTGATTTGTTACAATAATTTTGTTCAATATTAGTTTCTGTGAAATGTCTTTGGTTAGACTGTTCTTTTGAGTCGGAGTAAAATAACATAACGTCTTCATTATTTGCTACTTCTGTAGCGACAAATAGTAAATCAGTGAGTGTCTTGTAGCACAATGTTTTTAAGGGTTGAGGGCTATGTGTTGTTGTATAATTAACACGCGGATTCAACTGCCCAGGAAACAAATCACGATAGTCCATAATTTTTCCCGAATCGACACTATTTTCTGAGAAAGGTGACATTACATCTTCGTCGAAGTCTTCCAAAGGCTCATGACACTTAGTTTGAAGGGACGATAAAGGATCATTTTTAATATCATGAAAGTTTTTTGTTACTACATTTAAGCAGAGACGAAATAAACTTTCAGGGATGTATTCATTTTCGTGTATGCTGCCACTGCTTATTGAAAAATGGGCTTCATTTAAATTTTCTTCAGTTAAAAATGTATCTTCAATGTTAACATTCATTATGGACGAACAACATTCTAACGTGTTGCAAGAATAATCAGATATACTTTTTAAACAAAGCCGAAGTAAACTTTCGGGGATTGTGACGTCAGCAAAAGGATTACTTACTTCTTGACTATGACTATCTACTCTGCTGTGATTCAAAATGGTCAAACGTTTCTGGAGAGTTTTCATGCATATTGATAAGAGACTTGCAGGACTTGAAATTTCTCTTGTGACTGTAATTTTCGCAACTTCACTTATACCACCTTCTGCAGAATCACTGTCTTCACCAGATTCGTGATTGAAATTGTCATTAAAATTGTCGAAATTGGATGTATTTTCTTTGAACTTATCAGATTTTACAAAGAAATAGGCACAAATATAGTTCTGATCAATAGTAAGCCACTCTTTTGATGTAAAAGGAGCACAAGCTTTTATAGCTTGCTGACGATAATAATCTTCAAAAAAATCATGAACCATTTTATTAGTCACATAACAATCAGGAGGTTTTTTATTTCGGCCGTCCTGGGCTAAAAAAGACTGCGTAGGATTGACTTTCTTCACCATCACAGAGTTACTAAGCCATACAGATTTTTTACCCTGTAGATTAAGCTTATCTTTACATGCTTTAGCTTTATTTGTCGCTGCAGACGGTTTTTTTGCGATCTTGATTGACAACTCTTTATTGAGAAACACAGTCTTGGGATTAAACTTAGGCGGAAAAGTTTTCTTTTGAAGTGGCGATGGCGTTTCTTCAACAATTTCGCAATCACTATCATTGTCTGTCACTTTATCTGATGGAATAACCTTTTTTAGTTCCTCTCTACATTCCGATAGATTGTTAACCTTCAAAAATTCTTCATATTGTTTCGCTAAATCTTCCTCCATTTGGATCAAATTACTTTTTGCCAGTTTAAACAATAAAAATGATTTCTGCACGCAATAATCCATCTTAAACGTGTCTGTAACGTTTTTTGTATTAATTTTCTTAGCGATGAAATCTTCAGATTTTTGAGTCATTAACTGACCAAGTTCAGACGTAGTTTTAATGATATTTTGTAGAAATTCACAGGCTTTCTCAGATTGCATTGTTGTCAAAGCAACATTTTTTGTCATAGGAACTTCATATGGTGTATTTGTTTGCGCTTCAGTGTTTGTGGTTTCAATTATATTAGTTTGTGTACAAATTTCTACAGATTTCTTTGCATCTGGGTCAATTACTGGAATTTCTAAAGGAGTGTTATGTAAAGGCTCATTAGAAGAAACCTTCTTTATTTGCAAATTAGTTCCCTGTATTTTCTTCGCAATAAAGTTTTCGAATGCATGCGAGCCAGAGGAGCTCCAACCCAATTTTTCACTTGTATCCTCATTTGTTTTTATTATTGAAGATTGTAAACAAACTTCAATATCGTCTTCATCTTGAAGTAAATTAATTTGTGGAGAAATAGTGGTAACATTTATATCGGGAAATATGTCCTGTTTTAGTTTCTTACATGTTTTTCTTTTTCGACTATTTCTTTCAGGAAGTTCAAGATCTTCAGCATCCAAATCTTCCGAATCACTGTCAGTGTCGATATATGACTTTCGTTTTCTGCCTCGTTTCTTTTTACTTTCATTAAATTCTGGTACATATTCATCATCAGAACAATATCGTTTCCGTCGTCCTCTAGGTTCATCGTCATCAGATAATTCGATGTTAGCAAAAGGATCTTCATCAGATTCTTCTTCATAATGTGTATTTTGTTTCACTTTCCTTCGCACAGGTCTTTTTGAACTATCTTCAATTAGCAGGGAGTTGTCTGCCTCTTCTCCTTCCTCCTGTTGTTGATTTTCGTTAATATTTTCTTTAACAATGTTGTCAATATTATATTCGAAATCAGACTTTAATGGAACTTTGGAACTCCTTTTAGCAAGTGTATCTACTGTCTTTGTTTCATTGTCATCCTCACTACAAGGAGGTTTTTCCAGAGGGTCACTATCGTCAACTACTATATCTTCAGAATCATCTTCGCGTGTTGTCTCAATTTTATTTAAAGCTAAATCATTTGTCTTAATATCTGCATTATCCTGAGAGTCATCTACTTTTACATTTTCAGATATTTCTCCAACTTCTTTCTGTAGATTTGCAGTAAAATTTTTTTGGCTTAAAGTACTTAAACTCATGTCATCCTCTAAATCATCATCAGAAGCATTGACTTTATTAGTCTCTTTGTCAGTATCAGCTGGCTCCTTTTTTTCAACATTCTTTCTTGGGCGGCCACGCTTTTTAGGAACAGTGAAAGTTACACCAATGTCAGAAGTGTTGTTTTTATTTTCCAGCAGTTGTTCTGATGTACTTGTCGAAGATTGTCTTTTAGTGCGCCCTTTCTTGGGAAGAGCCTCAGATGTTTTGGCATCAGTTGCATCATTATTATTAATGCCAAATAGTTCACTTAAAGCACTTTCAACAGTATCCCCTTTTGGATCAGTGGCTGTAGAATCAACAGGGGGCAATTGTTTTTGTTGATCAGTTAGAGTTGATACTTTTTTTCTTTTTGCCTTACTCTTCTCTGCTGGTATGTCATCAGCATGACTTAACTCGGCCGATATGTTCTCTTGTCCATTGAGTGTTTGTAACAATGCCGATGTTTCTTCTTCAGGTGTCATTTTCTTAGGTGTATATTGTTTTAATGGTTTCTTTACCGGTTCTTCTAATTTTAAGTCAGATGATATATTCACAGTTTTCTTTTTCCTGCCTCTTTTTGTTAATTTTGGTGTTTTTGACAAAGAGGTGTCAGTCTCGAGTACCACTGGCAGATTTATGTCATTTTGGTCTTGGTTAGTTTTGGCAATTTTAGGTTTTCTACCTCTTCGACCACGAACTGGAGCAAGCAATTTGCGATAACCTTGGGCACTGTCGTCGTCCAAAGATAATGAGACATCTTCGTCTGGGTAAGGTAATTTCTGTTTTCGATCCCTTTTTGGCCTAGACGATTGCGTGAG
This sequence comes from Hyposmocoma kahamanoa, assembly GCF_003589595.1. Taxonomy (NCBI): domain Eukaryota; kingdom Metazoa; phylum Arthropoda; class Insecta; order Lepidoptera; family Cosmopterigidae; genus Hyposmocoma; species Hyposmocoma kahamanoa. The sequence goes on along the minus strand of NW_020653852.1, from coordinate 17,471,483 downwards.
AATTTCTTCATTCACTTTTGGTTCTACGTCCACGGCATTTTCTGGGCACGTAATTTGTTCAGTATCCGGTACCGATTTACTGTTTATTTGGCTAAGTTGACTGTCCGAACACGGCGTTAACTCAATTTCATCGGCGAAAGGAATCTCACCTAAGTCAGCATGCAAATCGGGAACCGCTGGCGTAGGCGGCACTATATCGGAGAGTGTGATAAATTCTTCTTCTTCTTCGTAAATAGAAGCGGCTTGAAATTGTTCGAATGCGTCTTCTGTCGTACAGAGGTTGCTGCTTGCTTCCAAATTAATTTCTTCCGACATCTTGATCGCGTAAACCAGGTTTAACGTACACAAATAACACAGACATATTAATGCAACGAAAACTGTGTAATTTAACAGTTTTGCGGGCGATAAATGAGAAAATTTTCATAAAAATCACAATTTTTGTTGATTTTATAGCATCAACTCACAAAAACCATAGTTGCCAAGTGAAAATATTGCAAATTGTGATCTAAATATGATATATTTTTTATCTCGTTTTGTCCCCTTCAGGTTACGATTAGAGTAAAAGAGCAAAAACATAAACGCCATTTCTGGCTAAGTATGCCATTTCTGACTATGATATATTTTTTGGGGTCTAGGACCCAAGTATTAAGTAGATATTCACAATTTCTAGGATTAATATCCTTATGATCCGATATACAAGTAATTTATAATTATTATTCCCTCCAAAATGTATAGATCTATAATTATTATATAAGGAGTGTACATGTATTGTAGTAGAAAGTTAATTTTTATAATTTTCAAAAATATTTTATAGTCAATTAGGCAAATTTTAATATTGGAGTTAAATAGAAACTGTAATGATCATTTTTAAATGGCTTTATTTTGATTCAGCATCCGCAAAATACAGGATGTCTATTAAATAGAGATGAAACGGATAGTGATTTGGCCGGATACCGGATATCCGGCGTGCAACTAGGCCCTATATATTTAAATAGATAACATTCGATAATATAAACAACAGATAAATGTCAACACTCAAAATCGCCAATTTTACAAGGAGATTCTGGACCTTTTGGAGGGAAAAGTGTCGTTTTTATTTTGACTTTCAATTATTTTGTGAAATCTAGTTTAAAGTGGAATAGGATAGTGCTATTGTGCCTTAATCGACGATTAAAACGCGAAATTATACGAATCTCGAATTAAAATACCCGTATCGGCCCGTTCCAAGGAATCCCGAGTCAATCCAAGCACGCCGCCTCAAATTGCCTATCCTCTTTTGTGGCGGCCATATTTACAGAAACTGATAATTATTTTTATGTTTTCGACTGAAGGACTTTGTTTCCATGGCCAGCAATAAATTTAAAAAAAAAAACAATTTGGCAATATTTTAATATCAGTGCTGTTTGTGCGTGTTGGGCTAAATGCAAATTTATCGTGGTGGAAAATGAAAAGACAGTTATATCATTATTTGGCTATTCTAAAATTTCTAGTTGTTATTCTATAAGTATGATATAAGCCTAGCACTTGATACTCATTTATTCTCTTATTTTTTTAATGTAATTAATTAGTTGTTTGTGATATAACTAATCTAAAACTTGGTACCAGTTTTGCCGGTACATATTGTTTATACGATGCTATGTCGGACCAGTTTGCTGCGACTGGGGAGCGAGGCGGAATGTGCAACCGATATGACCTAGCTGCTGTCCATGATGTGCAGGCTGTGTATTAGGGTCGGCAGACGCCTTTTTGAACATTTACTGTGAAAAATGTAAAACTTTTTTGCAATTGTTCTAAAAACTAAATGTTTTTGAAATGATTTTGAAATGTTTTATTCCTTGATTTGAAGTTAGAAACGATCACCCCAAGTGGTACAAATCATCTGAGACACTGAAATTACGAAAAATTAGGTTTTTCAGACTTTAACAAATATTCCGTTTGTGGCTGTAATGTCGATCTGTTTGATGAAATTTTGAATTAAACCGTAACTAAAGTAAATAGGTACATATTTATTTTTAGCAATTAGATGAAAAAGTAGACAAGTTTTTATAATTAAATGCAGATGCGGAGTCATACATTTTGATTTTCTTACACCCATTCAGTAATTAAAAAAATATATTTTTATTTTTTCATACTTCTCTATATTTTTAAAATAACTTTTAGAAAGGAATTTAATTCAGCTAATAATGACCATTAAAAAGCAGGTTGATTTAAGATAATGAAAAAAAAAGAATGTTAGAAAAAGACTATTAAGTTTGAGCACAGTCGCGACCAAAGGTGTTAAAGGTGTAAAACGTTAAAATCGTCATGCATACTAAATCTATAATAAAAAAAAACTGTTGGGAATATTATCCTAGTACAGGTACAGGGTCAAGAGCACGTCAAGCTTGACACTTAAGATTGAAATCCAACTCTATGCCGCTTACGATAACAAAGGTCCAAAGTACAAAGTGTCAAGCTTAACGTGCTCTTGACAGTACCATGGGCTTTTTTGTAGGCAATCACCATAGACGTATTATACAAGCAATTACGTTCATGACATATCCGTCCCGGCTTGGCGTCGACTTATAAGACACCTTGTATATTACCAATTTTTTTTATTTACAGTAATTATTTGTGCAAAAGAGATAGATAATCAAACATTAACAAATTCTCATGTCTATTCTCTTTCACAAATATTTTCTTCCTTAATTTACTTTTTTATATCGTTTATTAATTTTCGATGTTCGTTCCGGAATTTTTTTGACATCAAATGTCAAAAATAATCGCTGTTGACGAGTATTTCATGAATTTTGCCTTTATTTTTATTATATTTCTCATTTGAAATGATATTTTATTTGGATTTTCGAGTTAGATAGTAGTTGGTCATTTGTTCCCATAATCTCATTTTGCGTTGCCGATGTATATGTTTCAAAATGTACTTTCCAATAGGTTGGCCCAAAGTTCTCAAAAATGTTGGTGCAGATAATCAAATTATAAAACAAATCGTGTCTAATAGGGATAAAATATTGTTTGCTTCGTTAAGCGATGACTGTCTCACAGTGTGGTTTTGTAAGGTGCATACGTTTGTTATTATAGTCATCAATCCATACAATTACTTTGACCATTGGTTTTAACTCAGTTATCAACTCAATAGTTGAAAATTGGTTTAATTTTATACAAACATGTACATTTTATATTCAACAAATCACATTTAAAAAAGATCATTTTGTGCTTAGTGACATTATTCTAAATTAATGTTTTAGAAGCCATAAAATAGTATACACTGTTTGTAAGTCTGGTTCCTTCAAAAAGTTCTGTGAATTGTGCAGACGGCAGCACATAAAGGTACACAATGACAGGCGTTGCTGAACAAAAATGTACAGCTTGATGTGCTGTTGACTGTACATTATCACTATGGTTTTCTTACATTTGTAATCTTTAAGTAACTTTTTAAACATTGTCTATACATTTTGCAAAACTCTTTGAATAAATTGTGCTTGTAAGTAATATAGCTGATAATATGCCACATGTGTTTACAGTGTTCATGGTCATTTGTGACTGGATAATATTGTATTTTGTTCTTTGGCTGCTAGAGGCGGCTTACTATTTGCCGTATAAATATTCGTTATTGGTAAAGTATCAGAGGTGGCATTATTATCAATGTCCATAAATGTTTTATTTACCAGCTTGTATGACTTAATATGATTTTTTTAGCTTCTATTGGCAATACATCCCCAAATTATAACATTTATAAGGTCCTACCTAACTGGAAAGGTAAAATGTTTAATGTGTATTTGATAAATATATCAATTGCTCTCCTGTATATTGATAGATAAGTAATTTTTTTAAGGTAATCATAACTCTAATTTTTTTATGTAGAAATACTGAAACTTTCTACTTTTCCATCTAACAAATAAAATTAAGAGTTATGATTTCTTTTTCTTAAAAAAGTTATTTTAAATTGCTCTCATGTAACCTTTTCCAAATGCATGTTAGACGTTTTACCTTTCTAATGTCGGTATACAAAAGTAGGTGATTAACACGCTATTAAATAAACATTTGTAAATTAATTTTAATCTCTTGTATTTTAGCCAACTGTGCCAATAGTGTATCACAAGAGGAGTGTGGAATCTCTGCAGAGGCTTGGAATCAATGTCGGAGTAGAATGGAAGCCTGATTCTTCAATGATATGCATCTCTGTAAGTTTTGTAACTAAATACTGATTACCACGTAATTGAAAACAAAAATGACATTTTACTGCACTAAATGGAATGCATGTGTAGAAAACCTTGGGATGGTCGAGACAGTCCTTTATGGGTGGCAATCTCTGTAGAAAAATATAAATAGAAGAAAAACACTAAGGTGGTGTTCACTTATAACAACACACTAACATGGGTTAAATATCGCTATGAAGTGCATTTTAATCTACACTTTATGGCCTTTGCCCAGCAGTTACCTTTATTGGTGCTTGTGATTCTTAGTCAGACTACTTCAGGAAACTTTTCTAAATTAGTTGTGGTATGCGTGTTCTGGGTGGTACCCCAGAATTCTATCATTAAATTTTGTTACTCTAAAGGATTTTGTAACAGGGTTGGAAAAAGCATGATTTTTTTTGAAAAATCTAATAAAGCACGATTTTTTTTACATCCTAATTAATCACGATTTTTTTAATTTAATCATTTTATCAAACTGTTTAACTATATTTTTGCGTAAAACATAGTAATGAAAAAGGTTAATTAACCGCGGCAAGCTAGTTTTTCGTTTAAATATATAATAATTAGAGTTGCGCCGAGTACTCATCTACTACTTTTTTTACTACTCGTACTCGGGCAAATATCTCGGTTCATGAGAAGAGTACTTGATTAAAATAAAGCATTACAGCTATAGACATAATAAAGTAAAACCAACAATATAATTAAAATGATCAAAAGAGATTTATTACTACAAATTCAAGACAATTGTAACAATTTAGTAATTTAAAAAGAAAGTTTACATTATTAATATTTAAAATTTAACAAAGGCAAGTTATGATGTAGGAATACAAGACTTTCTGCGCATTCAGGTAATAATCTGTTCTTTTTTTCTTCATACACATTAACCACTTCGGAAAATAACCGCTCGCTATACACAGTGTTTGCAGGTGCACATAAAAACACTTGTGCTAACTGTATCAGTTTTGGATATCTTGTTTTATGCCCTGCCCACCATTGGAATGGACTCTGCTCTCGCGGCAATAAACTTTCATTAACATATCGGTCTCATTCTGGAGCAATGGGACTTCTAGGATCATCGCATTGCAGTTGTAATGAACCGAATAATTCGGCCGAGTACTCGGGTCGGCAAATATTAAACCGAGTAATATTCGGTACTCGGTTACTAGATAAAAATTGTACTCGGCGCATCTCTAATAATAATGATATTGATTTTTCAGATGTAAAAGACCCTAGTCTTTAAAATATATTTGTCTGATTTTATGTTGATTTATGTGAAAAAAAAAAAAAATTAAACACATTTGTTATGATTATTAATACAAAGATCGAACACTCAGAAAAAACTTCTTCGACCCGACCGGATTCGAACTGACGTCTTCTAGCATACCGCGCCAGACGCTATACCAACTTAGCCACAGAACGAACTAGCGGACCCTACAAATTTTTCTATGTACTTGCGTCGTATCTTTGTACTTGGTTTTTCAACGACTTTTTAGCCTTAGCGCCATCTATGAGAAATCTATGATGTTTCGTCACCCAGTTAGATACCTTTACAACTACCAGCTCCGGCTAGAGATGTCGCTATTCATAGTATTTCATTATTTTTTTTATTGAATTGATATACAATTATTTTTATGTGAAATTACTCCACTAGTTTGTTATAATTATTAATATAACGATCGAACACTCAGAAATAATTCCTTCGATCCGGCCGGATTCGAACCTACGTCTTCTAGCATACCGTGGCAGATGCTATACCAACTAAGCCATGGAACGAACCAGCGGACCTCACGAATTTTTCTATGTGCTTGTATCATACCCTTGTATTTGGTTTTTCAACGACTTTTTAGCCGTAGTGCCCACCTATGAGAAATCTATGATATTTCGTCACCCAGTTAGATACCTTTACAGCTACCAGCCCCGGCTAGAGATGTCGCTATTCATTGCTTTTAATTTTTTTTTTATTGAATTGATAGTCAATTATTTTTATGTGAAATTACTCCACTAGTTTGTTATAATTATGAATACTGAATTTTTTCTGAGAGTTCGATCTTTGTATTAATAATTACAACAAACTAGTGGAGTAATTTCACAAAAAAATTATTGAATATCAATTCAATAAAAACAAAAATTTGAATATTGTGTGTTAAATCACTGATTTTATTGAAAAAATAATTTCATTTAAAGCACGATTTAAATCATGATTTAATCGTGCCAACCTTGTTTTCTAATATAAAATAAAATCACATAATGGTGTGATTATTGAAAAAGCAAAGGTTAGCACATTCAGAAATAATTTTTGATTAAAATTCAATTGAAATTTGATTGAAAATATGTGTAAATGTGCTATAAATTTATTGATGTAGTGATGTAATTTTTTAATTAAATGTTGAGTTATTTTCATTTGTATGAATCCTCAATGCGCAGATTGTTTTTGTACTAGTGATTGTTGGACATTTTGCAGACATCAGAAGGCCACCTGATTCTATACAATGTGGAAGCAGCGAGTGAGCAGACAGCTTATCAGCAATATGACCCTCCAACGGCTAGTCTGCGCCGGGATTCAGCAGAGTTATTTGTGAAAGAAATCATACCATCACTACACATCACTTTGGTAAATGAAAAATATAACATATGATTCTTATTTTTAGATTTTTTTTTTGCAAAAATTCAGCAGTTTTGAAAGAATGCGTCCTACTTAGAGAATTTGAACTCGTGGACACTAGTACTTTTTTAATCACAAGTCTTTTTAATCCACTTTACTATTACATGCAAAGTAGGTGCTGCTGCATAGAGTTATGGAATACGGCTTATTACACTATACCGGACCGTTTAGTTTACTAATATTGGTTGATTTAATTGTGATAACAATCACATCCAAGCAAGTTTATGCTCAAGAAAATTCATAAAACTTTAATGTTGCAAACTTGCTGAGTAGGTCAGCTTACCCTGGGAAACTTGCGCTCCAATTGTGGGTCGGGTGTACGGGTTGATACAGTTCTAATTCAAGTCAATTTTGTGTGGATGTGGCTCCGTCGTTTTACGCGACGATTTGCCAATGTCAGGGTTGGAAGACTTATAAGGTTCTATTATGCCAGAACTAAATTTTCCGTGATGCAAATTACTTATGAAAAAATATTGAACACTTGTTTTAATTGTTTTATAATAAGTATTTTCTTTCGCACTTAGAACTATCGATCGCTATATGAATATTTTACTTATATTAAAAAATATATTTTACAATATAGTATCCAATTCAGTAAAATATTTCTGATATTTGTGTAAATAAAATACTTGAGATGCACGATGGTAAGTCTTTTTCTTTAAATTTCAGTTGAAAGAAATTTTAATATGGGACGGTCAGATAACTCGTATGTGCTGCATATCGGGCACTGAGATTCTTGTATGCACGACACGAGCGCACCTGCTGCGGTATAGATGGGATGGGACTCAGAATCGGGACTACTGCCTTGACCTCGGACGGATACCCTTTTCTATTAATCAGCAAGTTTCAAAAGGTAATTAAGAGCCTGCTCAAGGCGTATTTTGTATGCGTCGACAACGCGCGTATACGCACCGTAAACGCGCGTCATGTGCGCGTATACGCGCCGTAGTAGTAATGGAGCAACTACATGAAAACGCAAATTACGCGTTAATCTGCAACTATTGTTAATTTATTGTTTCATTTATTTTCCAACACAAAAAAATTATGCAGTGGTGTTTTTGAAATGTAACTTATTTACAACCCCTACAACGGGTTTACATGTAGCTTCAGTCATCATTTTACACAGCATTATGTTCTTACGTATTATTTTGTAAAGGACATGTGATAGTCAAAAAGAGAATTTGAACTTAATGATTTTAAACTTTAACTGATTTTGTATTATATTATAATACTTTCTGTACAATGTCTTTTAGTAATGTATTGAGCGTAGTGTAGGGTAATTGTCCAAAAACATTTAAATGGAAGAAAATATATATTTTTTATTTAAAAAATATAGCAGAAAAATTAGAAAATATTCATAAAAAATATTTTTTCTGAAACAAATTTTTCGTACGTGGATATTTTCCATGTCCCTTAATTGAGTGTATTCTCTTCTTTTTTGCCCATATACAAAATTCTGCATTGTTGAATGTTAATCGGAAATACCAGTACTTTTAAATACTTAAACCTGGTATTTCAGATTCAGACCTCGCAAGTTGATTTTGATCGCTCTTGAAATATCAAGGTTTTACAAAACGGTAATTTAATAATTTTATTATGGATTACGTGTTATATCCAGGCAATCTACAAAAGCATTCTAAGTAATAATGATAATAATAATAACGCACGCACTCACTCAACATAGCCCCGCACTAGGAACACCCTGTGTTGCGGGTGCCATGGACACCCATAGACAACCACAAATTACACCCAAACTCACGAGAGAAATAAATGTAAGCTATGCAAATATTTCTCCCGGCCCGGGAATCGAACCTGGGACCTTTGCGTGGCAGTCCGGCGTGGTAACCGTTCGGTCACTGAGGCAGTATTTTGTTCTATTACAAGTATAATTTGTCATTTCTATAATTCAGCTGTTATTTCCTTTAATGTCAGCTGCTTGAGCTTTCTTTTGATTCCATAGTCGAATATATTCACAATGTCCAACGTTTGTAACCATTCTGAGGTATCAGGAAAGTAATAAGAAGTCATGCTATGATGGGAAACCTTTAACTAGTGATAATAGAATCTTGTTCATATGATAGTGAATAAATATTGTTATTATTGAAAATGAAACCATTTTGTTTTTGATCGCGTATACTTATTTGTTTTTCAAGCAGTCAATCAGTCGTGACCATATTTGAAACAGTCAGTGCAAAATGGTATAACCCACATTTAATTTTTTTTTCTACAATGTTACTGATATGACTATGACTGATTGCCTCCTTTCTTGCCTAAAGAGACTGAAAGGTTGGTTTGTTGGAAAATACGCCATTTTACTTTCAATGCCAAGGTATAGTAATTGCAAAAACCTAAAATTTCGATATCTTTATTATTATTAATAATACTTGAGATATTCAGTGTGCGTGGGCTTTATTTACGTCGACCGAATTCATTTTCTTACATCTTTTTTATTATTTTATAGCGGAACCGATCCTAGAAGATAACACGCACGTGAACGACATAGAATATTCGCCGCTAGTGTGTGGGTTCGGAATCACGTTGAATGACGGCCGCGCAGCTTATCTCACAGCACCTAATCTCAAGTTCGATCCTAATGTAAGTTGGTTGTAGTAATTAATTAATTTAATGATATCGTCGAGGATAGTGCAATTACGCGTAACTAGCATTTGATCATGAGTTTCCATTTCGGTTATTTAGTGGCCAAATCAAATCCGCGTAAATGTCGTGGCATCCAAATTAGCGGAATCTATTGTTATCAGTCCGTAGATAATACAAATTAATGCTTACTGTGCAGACATGAAAGTCGTAGCCATTGAAATATCAAAGTAATAACGTTACATCCGTCTCCTATAAAATTTGGTAAAAAGCGCGTATCTGCACTAAAAGATACGCGCTTTTTACCAATACTACATACGCGGATTTGCACTATCCCGACGTATTTAGTTATTATTTGTGTACAATATGGCTCACAAACGGTGGTACGATATGGGCATGCAAATCTATGGTTCTACATTTTGGTTGTTACACAATTGTAAAGCATATTACCAAGATAGTTTTTAACATATTATAATAACACGTTATTGTGCATTTGTCAGTTATTTGTTTATTGAATGAATAGTATTGTAGCCTTGTTGGAATAAAACCATATGTGATCATACGTCGTCGTACGTGCTTTTATCACACATAGAGTCATACAAATAATGGGAACTACTTGAAACAAATTACGTATGTGTGAAATTTTATAACTCTCCAATTTAAGCATAAATAAGTTATCGACCAATTTCGTTCGTAGAATCTTTAAACCGCTCTCCTAAAAGGTTGCCATTTTGTATATAGAGAATGGCATCTTTTTGTTATAAATATTCTATTTAACTACTCTAATAAAATTGATTAAAGACTATGCTGACTAAAGGGTTTCCTTAATGTCCCAGATATTAATCAACACAGATCTGAGGGTAAGACAGTGTGTGCTCGAAGTTCAACTTAATTGTAAATGTCGCTAGTTTTGTTTTTGTTTGACGGCCATTCTCACATTCAGTGTTCTCAGCCTAATTACCGTGGCCATTGATTTTTCTTGCTTATTATAACCCAATAACATTGAAATAAGAAAATATAATAAAAATATTTGAACTTTCTAGTTACCGTATCCATGGCTATGGTAATTAGATCTAATTCCAGTAGTTTAAAAGTGACGTTTTCAAGCGTAAATTTATTTTACCTATGGAATAAACGATTCTTTGACTTTGATAAAATATTTATGTCTTAAGGACGCGTTTACAAATCTGACCAAAATAAGCAGTTTTTCGGTACATTTTGCGGCAGAACTAAACTAAACTAAATGTAAATAATAATTTTCACAGATAGATTACTCCTTCATCTTCAAACTTTCGCAATTTTTTATTAGAAAATTTTGATTTATAATATTGTAAAAAAACATTTCCGGTACCTCTTCACACAAAATTGACGATATCGTATTGAGTTTAGGAACATTTTTTTTCTATTTAATAACAGAAATGTATTTATTTAAAAATATTTTATGTAAGCAGACATGATCAACTCAAAAATGTGGCGGAAAGAACTACCAAAATGTTCCAAATAGTCTCAGGAAAAAAATCAAATCGATTTTAGTTTTTTAACGAATTTAGCTTTATCGCGTGCATCTTAAAAGCTTGAATCTAAGGGTTATTTTACTGGTCACTGTCGTGATTTATTGTTGCACAAAGGTTTGTAATGAAATTTAGTCTGCGCTCGGCCGCCGTTGTGAGTGGACACTGTGTCGCTTGTAAGCAACAGCTCATGTAGAAAAAGATCGCTGTACGAAAACAAACTATTTGGCATACCAAACTTGATACTTTACGTGTTTTGTGCGAGACTACGGACAAACAAGGTAAGATTTTACTTAGTTTCTTATATTTTTTCTTGAATTACCTACGGATTATAAATTTACATTTCGTTTCGGACTTGATGGAGTGACCTGAAGGTATATTTGGAACTGGACTGGAACTGGAATCAATAAACGAGTAGAGCTAAGTGTACCGAGTTTGGGCTCGTTGTGTTAGTTATGATGAGACCTTACCTCAGG
>NW_020653852.1:17446167-17460036 GCF_003589595.1 Hyposmocoma kahamanoa | reverse complement strand
GAAGACTGCTACTGGAACCAATAAACGAGTGGAGCTAGGTGTGCCGAATTGACCTTACCTCATTACTTGATGTAATGATCCGAAGGTGCACTTTGACGACTGTTACTGTAACTAGTAAAAGAGTAGAACCAGCTATTAAATGTAGTTTATACCTCTTATACCTCTATTGTTGTTTTAGATGCCAAGGCTTAAGACGTTTGGGAAAAGCTCCCGTAAGAAACTTCGTGCCAATAGACGTAATGCAGAAAAAGGAATACGGTTAGTGCTTATATGATTATTAAAAATATATGTATAATTATGAACATTCACTATCATATGATCCTTTTTCACAGGCAAAAGAATGAAAGCAGTTGTGATACGAGTATCGCGACTGACACACCCGAAGTATATCCGGAAAGATATGAGCAAGCGAGTTGTAGTACTTTTGATGACAATAATTTGGAAATACCTCACGTAAGTTATAATGCATTTTAAATAATTACTGTTATGATTTGTTTATTCAATAACTATTTTTGCACTGAAAATAACAAGTTATTTTTTTCTGTATTGTTTTTAGAACACGAACAATGAGGAAACAGAACCGTTCCAGGTATCAGGAACAAGAGTCGTACAAATAGATTATTTTTTTAAACAGCTTCAAGTATCAATCGATTTCAGTTCGAAAGTTCAACAATATCCACTGAGTTGTTTTTGCTGTCGTGCATAGGAAATATAAACGTTTATGAAGCAATGGAGTATATTGTGTGTGCGAAATAAACATATTTTCGTTCTTATTTCTTTTTTATCTAGTTTTCGAGGACCCCAAATGCAAGTATTTGATAGCAAATTTATTGTAAGAATTAGCAAAACAAAACAAAAATGTCTTTAATTATTTGTTTTCAAAAAGCTTGTGGCCTAAATTGTAAGTATTTACATAAGTCCACACGACGACATTTCAAGTTATATATACATTTCCAGTATAACATGGTCGCTTTGCATAGAATTACCATATAATGAGGGATGCGCTTATACTGGTTTGGCATAGCTTGATTGGTCATCGTGCGCACTTTCGCCAGTACCTACTTGCTTACCAACCAATCACTGGCCAATAGTAGCTACTTTTATGACTATTTCACGTTACAAACTTTATAAAAACATATCACAAAAAAAATACACGACAGTAAAATAAACAATAGTAGACTCAAGTATCAAGCCGTGTTAGTTCACTCATAATTTCTCCGCTTCGCGCTAGTCGCTGTGTGTGTGAGCCGTGCACGTGTAGTAGTAAGACTCAATACCTAAAATTGAAGCGCGTCATTTCGTAAATGCGTCCTTAATAACTCGAAAACTACTTCCTCTATTCCAATACCATTTACACATATTGAAAGTTTAGCTTAAAGTTATTCATATTGCAATGTTATTGGTATATTAAGCGAGAAAAAACAAAGGCTACTGTAATTAAACTGAGAACACCGAAATGGCTACAGTAATTAGGCTGAGAATGGCCATTGACAGTTATTGTAACTAGATGTTAGTAACAAATCAGCTATTTATAAAGTATTATTAATGTATGTAAAAGTTGTAACTCTCAATCTAAAGACTGATATGGGCGGGTCTGTCTGGATAGTGTTGAGTTACTCATACACGAGGCAACTCGTTTGTACCACTCGCTTGGTTGGTTTGTCACAACACCTCATGTCATAGCCTCATGTCACAGCCTCACTCATGTCACACTGCTTCGAATTCAACAAATGCAACAATGATTGGTTCTGCACTCCCCGTTTTTTATCTGATTTTACATCATATGATCATACTACCATAGTACTATAAAATTAGCATTTTTTTATACTATATCATCATAACATTTAAGTTATCCAATTGATTGATACCATCAAGTTATGAAAATGTGGTTATTATTCTGTCTGTTAAGTAATTGCCGTAGGTGCAAACATTCTTACCACTATCTCACCTCATTTGAAGTAAGACATTGTACCGCCTCATTTTTTTAAATGAGGTACTCCTTCAAACTCATTTTAATTTCATGTCCTACCCAACACTATGGCCTGGATACTTCCTATAGTCTGTCTTTCTTGAAGATGGAGTAAAAATGACAGTTCATTGTGCAAAAGTGTTGCTCACTTGCGAGCAGCTAGTGATTGCAGTCGATAAATATTCTATCGACTATCAACTGAATATTGGTTACGTTTATGCAATAAATAACCAAACTAGTTTCATTTCAACCATCATCGGCCCATTATCCGTCCAACTGCTGGGCAGAGGTTTAATTGAATTATCAATACATATACTGCATTTTTTTTTCATCAGCACGCCACTCTTGATCTTTAGTAAGTTTAGTAGCAGGCCATATCGACTGCCGGCGAGATACCTCCAAGCTTTACCAGCAGGCCGTGTGGTACGCCGTGATCGCACCAAAAAACAGAAGGGTGCCACCAATAGGGACGAGATCGATATTTGATCTGGATCAGTTATTAGCTGAAGAGCCGACGAATTGACTGTGTTTATTTCGTCGGCTTGCTAATGCAACCTTTGACTGATCCGGGCTAGAATAGTCGAAAAATAATTTAAATTCCTAATTGTGGTACTTCGGCGGCCCACATGGCCTGCTGGGTAAAATTTGAAAATACTTGGTGGCCAGCGGCACTTGGGTCTTTGTGGGCAGCCGGCGACTCACATGGCTGGCTAACATTCGGAGATACGTAGTGGCCTGCTGCAGTTGAATTTTTGTGGGCGGCTGGCGGCCCACGTGGCGCTGAGAGTTAAATCATTAATCTCCGACCACGCACATTATCATATATCATTTAATATCATAGTATTATCTTTAAAGTAGTGTAGCTTACCGGTACAAATATATTAAAGGTACATTGTCTGTTGGCTACCGTGCACTGGAAAATAAGAATCAGAAAACTAAACTAAGTCCAAAATTTTTTTTATATTAATTTGATATATAATAAACCTATCACATGTGCGTGCAACATTGGTCTCATAAATAAATCTACAAACGCGGCGATGGTTCCTTTATTGAATGTACCTACTTTTGTTGAATAATGTACTATTTATGTGAAGAAAAATTATATTATTGGGTGTGTTGACAGGCGGTTCAAGGTATTTGGGCGCCGGGCATCGACGACGCGACTTGCGCGAGAGTCAACCACAAATTTCGACTTATTGCCATTGGGAGAAAGAAGTAAGTAATACAGACATCTGTCTATTGTTAACATACTATCCACTCTATTATATAAGATCATTGACTCTATTTGAAGCGTAGGTAAATATATTCTCCTCAAAAATACACACACAGTCAGGCGGGAAATGACCTAAAGTCACTTTGACACATAACGTGACTAGCGATGATGTAATAACTTTTTCACCTCACTAGCTCGGAAAGGCTTGAGAGTGCACTAATGTGCATTCTCAAAACGTTTTCCACGCTAGTGCGTGGAAAACGTTTTTAAAGTATAAACTTGAGTGTTGTTAATTTTACTTTTTCTTTCGACGAAAAATAAGAATCATAATGATACGTTAACTACGCGATTTTTCGTACATTATTTATGTAATATAAATGCGTTGGTTTATTTTATTCTTATTATTGTTGACATTAAATTGACAACGATAACTAATTTTGTTTAATAAATTATTTTAATTCGTCGAAGAACTAAACTTATTTGTTATAGTTCAACAGTTTTTCTTTCATCTGCCATTTTCTTCGCCATTAGTGAGGTGAAAAGTTGTTCTCCCCGGTGTTTATTTCATTGCTCTGGTACTGTATGGGGATTTCCTGGTATTTGGCGCTGCAACTGTTATGTATAACATAACATGTTTTTTATATATTTCAGTTCTCAAGTAGATGTATTCACGATAGACGAAGTGACGGGGGGACTGGAACTCTCTCATACGATGGTTCTCAGTTCCAAAGACTTCCCAGGTGACCCTGGACCTGTTAAATGTATGAGGTATGTTTTTGTGTACAATCGGCGCCCTCACTTAGGTATCCATAATTGTGAAATGTGAAAATGTGTACTCATAGATATAATTAAATTATCCTTAAGTTGTGGTATTTCTGTCCCGAAACAAACGGATCCCGTCGGGTACCTCCTTTCGGCGGTTTAGGACCACAATGAGTAGTGACAATATCTTCAAACAACCACTTCTACAAACGACCACTTCTTGAAATTACCATATCTTTAAATGCTACTTCTACAAAAGAACACTTATTGAAAAGGTCACTTCTTGCAATGGCCACTTCTTGCATTGACCACTTTTACAATTCAATATGTTTCGGCTTCGGATTAGGAATGTTACCACAAGTTTGACGATGGACCTTTAATATATAGATATTGCTTATTGTCGCCCTGGAGGGCAACGACCATAACGATTTCTTTCTGTCCTTGCTACTACATCTTTTTTCACGTTGCAACGTTGTCATAACACATCGATCCGCCATTTGTCCATACAACAATGCCTATAATGTTTATGTTTTTGTTTTCAGATGGACAGCCGATGGTCGTGCGGTAGCAGTGAGCTGGGAACGCGGCGGTGTGTCCGTCTGGAGTACCTTTGGAGCGCTACTTATGTGTTCGCTTGCTTGGGACCATGGGCTCAACCAGGATCTAGGCAAACATAACCCGCTTGTTATATCTAGTCTGGTACGTAGAAAATACCACAGTTATACCATGAAATGAACTAACACACTTCGTGCAACTCCCGTATATTCGACACATCAATGCCTGCACTTCACTCGGACCGTAGGGTTGTCACATTATTATTTTAGTTGTACCTACAAGTTATAAATATAATAAAAAAAGAATAAGGTGGTCATCACAGTATTCTCGTACTATGTTTAAATAACCTTTGTTAAATGCAGTACTTACGTACTGATATTTTTATACCAGGATCGCGGAATGGTATATCGTTTATGGGAGTACGAGTATTATTATCGTATTTCTGCCGCCAAGCAGTTTCATTTTTGAAGGAAAAAGGTGCTGTTAGAATTACAGGCACATGGGATTTGTCAACTTAATGTGTCAGGGTGACGGGGGCAGTGGCAGTGCCCCTTAGATTGAAAGCTCTGTGTGTCAATGCATTTATTAAGGGTAGGCTTGTCGCTTACTATCAGGCCCACAACCTATTCGTTCCATCACTTATTATCATAAAACAAAACAATATACATTAAACTTTTCAATACCAGGAATGGGCGACAGAAGGATATCAGTTGTGGATGGTGAAAGTCGAAGGAGACGCAAGCTCCAATCTCATTCAGTTGGACTTTGTCAAGAGCCCGCTTAGCGTTAATCCTTGTATGGTGAGTATTGTGGGTAATATAAATAATATAAATAATAAATAAATAAAGTTTATTTATCTACATTGACTTAATAATTAGGGTTGTCTCTATACTATACTGCGCTGCATTAAAACGAGCAATACAAAAAACTGCTTCTAAAAGATAGGGTTATATTTCTTCAAACAAAAAAACGAAATATATATTGCAGCAAGTAACGCGTATTTTGAAAAATGCAGAGTAAGAGTACCAAACACCGCTTTTACAGAGCACCCAAAGGCACCTCTACCTCCAAGCCGACGACAAACTCTATGTAAATCTAGAGGATAATCTCACAAAAAAAACCAAAATCTCCATCATAGACTCTTCAGCTGAAAGTTATCAGGAGAATGGCGTGGATCAACCGAATTTAGAGTTCGAAAACAGTACGAAGTACAGAGAATTTGTGGATGATAATGAATGCAGAAAACAATGGAGCGTGTTGCCGCTGCCCGCTACTTACATTGCCACTAATTGGCCTTTGAGGGTAAGTATTGTAGTATAGTGTCTTCAAGGCTGTAAAAGAACGTAATAATTAATATAAATAATAGCTTTATATACAACAAATTTGATATAAAACTAACAAGCAGTAGACATGGGCTTTACTAGCAGTAGAGCTCCTTGTGAAAGAGTTAGTACAGGAAATTACTGCCACCTTACCTATTTCTGACGCCAATCAGTAATGTGAGCATTACTGCGTTCCTATTTTGAAGTGTGCTAGTGAAATTGCAGGCACATGGTCCTTGTCAATTTATGTCTGAAGGTGACGAGCGCAGATCTATGCGATTAAAAGTAGGACAGACGTGTCGCTTACCACCAGCCGCACGACTTGTTCGTCCCGTCACTGGAAATCATAAAAGAAAGTCAATAACTCAGCTCAAAAACTACTTTGGAGTACATTGATCTCTCTGATTAATTGCCATAGCAAGCGATGGTTGAGAACACTAAATAATCTCAATACAGAGTACTAAAAAACCTACCTCAAAAGTTCGTAGAATTACATCTATTTGCCAAGTTTTATTGCAATCAGTTACCGGAAAGTTCGCGACACCCTATACCCTTTTTCTAACAAAAAAAGAATCATCAAATTCGGTAAGTTATCGCGTAAGATATATACAAAAAAATACTGTCGAATTGAGAAAAGTCGGTTAAAAATGAGCAAACATTACTTTATAACAATAATTCTGCGTCCGGATGCAACGCGTGGCAATGGAAAGGTTCATGACTACTGTAGATAATAATCGTCGGGGATAGTGCAAATCCGCGTATGTAGTATTGGTAAAAGGCGCGTATCTGCACCAAACTAAATTTCACAGGAGAGGGATTTAACATTATTACTTTGTTATTTCAATGGCCACGACTTTTATTTTTGCACAGTAAGCATTAATTTATGTTGTCTACACACTGATAACAATAGAATGCCTTAAAAGACGATAATTTGGTTGCCACGACATTTACGCGGATTTGATTTGGCCACTAAATTACTGAAATGGAAACTTATAACCAAATGCTAGTTACGCGTAATTGCACTATCCCCGATGCTGTTACGCGAAAGCCTTTTATTTATTTAACTGCAAGTTTAAGTATAGTTTGTTGTATATGGACGGTGTTTATTGTATATATTTTTTTAAGTAACTGAATGTAATTCTCCAGTACAGCGCAATCGACGAAGCGGGCATGAACGTATGCGTAGCGGGTCGAACGGGCTTGGCGCACTACAGCGGCGCGTCGAGACGCTGGAAGCTCTTTGGCAACGAAGCTCAAGAGAAGGACTTCGTCGTCACTGGGGGCATGCTGTGGTGGCGCGACTACATTGTTATTGGTATTTATAAGGATTTTCGTTATTTTGTCGAATACTTATTATTGTTTTAAATTTATTTTCTCAACACAAAGGAACAAAGCATACATTAAAAGGTTGTTAAATGTTGTAATCCTTTACCCTTGTTAGCGACTGGAGTGCATACTAGCATACTGCGCGTGTGTGAATGGTTGAAAATGGAATTATTCCGTTTACACCGCTAGATGGCACTGACCACTTTAAAAGCTTCGGTATCATATTATAGTTGTTTCATAAATCGCAGTGTTGTAAATGTCCTTTATCCTGGGTATAGGAATGCATGTTTTTGTGACGTTTAATTATTGATTTCACACACAATTAGTCGGCTTAGCGCGGGATACACCTGAATTATTTAAACTGCCCGGTAAATGCGATGACTTTGAGATAGACTGCTATTCTAGAAAGCCGTCTATATGATCTATGAAAGGACTTTCCGTCACATTTCTATTTGCAAATAATCTGCCTACATTTTGCGACTCGGCGACGTAAATTACTATTGCTCAATTCTATTTAAACCTCCTTTTTGAGTAAATATGTGATTATATACAATGTCAATAGTTTCGTACCAATGCTGGAAATTAATAGAAAATGTTTTTGCTCTGTCAAGGTTGCTACAGCATATTCGACGGTCACGACGAGATCCGTTTCTACCCGCGCGAGTCGAAGCTAGACAATCGCTTCGCGAAGATCGTCCGGGTACAGTCGCAAGTATTCGTGCTCGACATTTTGGACGACCAATTAGTCGTGTTCGGTGCGGACGCGTTGGTTACCATTTACGAACTCAATTGTGTTGACAATGGTGAGTTTTTTATACAACAGTAAATAAATATATATAGATAAACACTATTGACTAGTATGGCACAAATACAAATTGAATACAACAGGAAGAATAAAACATTTTTGTCATGGCAGTGAAATGGCGCTGACTCAGCATATGCCTAAGTTCCCTAAGGCGCTAGTTTTCAGTCAGAACCAACGAGAGGGACTAAATCTAGAAGTTATTTGTAATGAAAGATATAATAAACGACTAGGAGGGAAATTGTTCATTAAAATCTAAATGTAATAAACTGAATAGTGCATCTAAAATAATCTATTCTATATGTAAGTGCATGTGCAGATATAAATATATAAGTGTAACTGTAAGTGAAAATTATAATTGTGAATATGTTTTAGCTAATAAATCAAAGTAAAAATGTATATTTAGAAAGACTACGAAGAAGAGTGCATGGGGATATGAAAACTAATAGTAATAGTAAAATTTAAACAAATTAGACAGATTTTTGTAATGAAAGCAGGTGTTGCCGATAAAGTGCATTGAATTTGTGTTTTGAAGAATAAAGCCTTATATAATAAGACAAGTAGTGTAACTTCATACAACCGTAGAAAACGTAGCTTGTATGTGTGCATAATTATTCGCATAACCTCGATTTGCACAGCACGGGTCGCACGCGCTATTTATTAAGAACTGTGTCTCTACCATGAGATTACAGCATCGAATATATAACCAGAAATATAGACGAAGTTATCGCCATCCATCCCTGGCAACTCACTCATCGGGTAAAGGGGCTTTATATCACTTTTAAATATCAACTCTCGTTTGCGCTGAAATCACAAATTAGAAAACTGAAATAGTACAGCGCCCACAACTGACCTGCGTGTACGTCTCAGCATATTCCAAAAATATTCTGTATTTATTCTAATAAAGATAATATCTCTAACAATGGGAGCTGTTCCATTCGATGGTGAGGGAAAAACAGCAAAACATCTAATTACAAAACAAACGGAATCACATTTCGTCGGTAATTAAATATTAAATATGTAATTTTTCAATTTTAGTCCATTATAGCAAAGCTCAAGTCAAACTAGTTGATTTGAAGAGAAACAATTGACGACACCCGTTTCGAATTAGGGATGGCTAATCGGAACGCATTTGTCACAGTAAGTAATGATTTGGTAGAATAGTTTTCAAAACAAATTAAATGACATTTCGTCTCTATTTCTGGTTATGTACTGGATGGATTACAGTGACGGTTATCGCTAGTGACCGCGTTAAATGTTTGTATACAAATTCTTATTTCTTCTTGTGACCACTAGGGGCGCTGTATAATTTGCAATACAAATTTGTTACTTATGCGGTCGCTAGCGTCAACTGTCACAATAAAATCGTGGTAGAGACACTGAAGCTATCACTTGGTGTTTATAAGTAACTTTTTTGCACAAGTTGGTTTCCCTACATTTAATATTGGGTGGTTTCAATCAGTTTTGTCGGAGCCAACATGTAGTGCCGCGGAGATTTTGTATACATATTTGGTTAGGTAGTATTTTGATTTATCTGTCTGGATTTTATTAAGTGTTTTCTTGAGGTATCGTTTTTCTAATGGGGCTGATATGTTCAATAACGATCAGAGTCTCTAAATAAATAAAGACTAAAAAAAAATTAAACTCAAAGTTAGGGACTTTGCCTACTTTAGAAGACAATGTTTTTTTTTTAAATCTGTGTCATGTTTTTGTGTTCACGGAAGAGAAGAAGTTGTGTCTGAATTACAAATGATTAATTATCTAGTTTAGATAGAAACTTAAGAATAGCGTGGCAACAGACACTGGTTTGAGTCCAGTCAGATTGAAGGATTATTTTTTTCTGTCGTACGATCTTTGCATTGATAATAAGTGTCATATCAATTATAGCGCATCGTATTTTGTTTATATCGTATAATGCCTAAGATTTCAATGTAAACATTGAACATTATAATAATAATAATAACACACACACTCAACATTGAGTATATAACCAGAAATAGAGACGAAATAAGAGCCATCCATCCCTGGCAACTCATCAGGTAAATGGCCTTATATCACTTTTAAATATCAACTCTCGTTTGCACTGAAATCACAAATTAGAAAGCTAAAATAGTACAGCGCCAACAACTGACCTGTGTTTACGTCTCCTTATATTCCAAAAATATTCTGTATTTATAAAGATAATATCTCTAACAATGGGAGGCTGTTCCATTCGGTGGTGTTGGAAAAACAGCAAAACATCTAATTACAAAACAAACGGAATTACATTTAATTAAATATTAAATGTGTAATTTTTAAATTTTCGTCCATTATAGCAAAGCTCACGTTAAACTGGTCGATTTGAAGCCAAACGACACCCGTCAATTGTTTCAAATTTGGGCTGGCCAATCGGAGCGCAGTTGTCACCGTAATGATATGGCAGAATAGTTTTCAAACAAATTAAATGGCATTTCTTCTCTATTTCTGTTTATATACTCGAGGACATTAAAGTAATTCATTCCTTAATAACAAATGACTATTGAAGTATAGATATTTATATGAGTACGATACTTTTTATCCGACTCATGAGTACACTATAATAATAATAATAATAATAATAACGCAACACTCTCATAGCCCCGCACTAGGGAAACCCTGTGTCGTGGGTGCCATGGGCACACACATAGACAACTACAAATGACGCCCAAACTCGCGAGAGAAATAAATGTAGGCCATACACATACTTCTCCCGGCCTGGGAATCGAACCCAGGACCTCTGCGTGGCAGTCCGGCATGGTAGCCGTTCGGCCACAGAGGCAGTTAAAAGTACACTATCGATAGTTTTGATTCGATGCCGTATCCCTAATGACGTCATTTGAAGCCATATCCGGCGCGTAGAGTAGGTGACAAATTGAACATCGTGTTTGTTTGTACAGTGGGCAACGTGGAGATGCGGTGCGTGCAAGCTGTGGACGTGTCTGCATTGTCTCATCCAGCATGCGTGGTGTCCGCGGCACTGTGCCGGCTGCAGGACTCGCCGCGTGCCGCACGAACCTCCACCGTTGTATTATACACACAAAGGCATCCTGACTCTTTGGTAAGGCATAATAAACCTTTTTGCAAAATAAACGACCACCGAAAACTTTACGACCAATTCTTATAAAAAAATGTTGTATTACGTAGGTAACTTATTTCAATTTATGGGCGTTCGTAACGAAGCTAAGCTGGCAAATCCTTTTGCTTACTCATAACGTGCCTACCCACTTCTATAAATATCACAAGGCCACTGAAAGAAGATGTAGTTCGAGTACATATCGACGCCGGAAAGCGATCTTGTCGTATCTCGAAAAATAGGACTTTAGACCGGGGCCTTATATATTTATTGGGGGCGGGGGAATATTTCTTTTTAATTTGAATTAGTAGAAAGTCAATTTTAAAGTATGATTATATACATCCTACTACAAGATCGCTTTCCGGCGTCGATATAGTAGATAAGTGTAGAGAAGATTATTATATTTTTAAAGATCTAAACGCTAAGTGAACCGAAATTAACTATTTTTAACCTCGATCGATGTTTGTTTTTTCGAACAAACCAAAGTTTCGGGCCATTTACAGTGGGGTGATTCACGTAATCAAACCGTTACGATATCGTAGCGATTTAGTCGTTGAACTGCTTTTTCGTATTCACGTGTGACAGTGAACATCAACGAGTCCAATTTTAAAGTCGTTCGATCCAAATGTCGTTAAAGCGTATTCTGGTATATGAATCGAACTTAATTCGACTCTAAACGCCAAGTCATACGTATTCTGCTAAAATTTTGACAGTTCTTTCAATAGACTTTCGACAACTAAATGTCAAATTTCACAATCCAAGATGTCGTTCATTAGTCGTTACGTTTCGATTCTACTCGTATCAACGATCGTTCAAGTGATACGTAGGACTTCGGTCGAACGTAAATTCAAAGATATTTTGATAGCTTGAACTTACGTGAATCGCACTACAGGTCCTATGGTCACGACTGACTTAGATGGTATATATGTATGCCTAATATTAATGCAAACCATACTAGTATTCACATAGTAGTTACAAAAGATATATAATTAATATTAATTTAAAAATAACAATCGACTCTAGATACGTTTCTCAACATATTTTATTTTAACAATATGAATTGAATGAGCCTATGTTTCTCAGGTAATAAACGCTAGTGGAAGATTAATGATGGTGCAAAGAGAGGAATACGATGTTGACGAAGATAACAATCCGGTAAGTTTATTCATTTTTTAATATTTATTTTATCGCAACATTTCAAAATAAATTCTATATTATAAAATCAACACATTATCATTACCTTTTTCATCTTATCACGTAGATAAGGAAATAGATTTATCTTAGTAAATCTTTTAGTAGCATCCCCATTCTTTTGTGACCCTCCCCATCGACCCTTAGGGTATACGAGAAGGGCACTATGACCTATACAAGCAAGTCCGCACAGGGACCTCCTTAGTCAGGTCCTGACTAAGGAGGTTCCTGTGGTCTGACCAGATCCGCCCGTTTGCACAGACTTCATCCGGTTCTCAAAAGATCGCAGTACTTTCGGTAAATTATTGTAAATTTTTGGCGTCATTAAAAACTACTTTTATATAATAAATATGCCACTATTTTGTTATTATTTTTAATACAAAGATCGCACAACACAATGATAAATTCGTTCGGTCTGCTGGATTCGAACCAGCGACTACAATATTATGACTTGATTTATTGAGGAGGCCCGTGCCCAGCAGTGGGACGTTTGTGTGTTGACGATGATGATGAAAGTCTTAGTACGCTCCGAGTACGTTATTTTAATTAGTCGTCATTTTCTTCACTTTCCAGTCTTGTTTATGACGAAGTAGTCAAAATTATCATAATTATTGGTTTAGAAGGTAATAATTATAAATGCGTATTACAAATATATGCTAATAAGTCTCAACACATCATCGAGCACGGTGTACTAATTTAATCTGCTTAATTGTATTTCATACACGATTTCCCCGGTAAACAAGTTGCCTTGTATTGCCTTACAAAAGAAATTTCGTTTCAATCACAGCATTATAATGGTGCTTTTCCACCGGCGAGGCGAGACGAGACGAGGCGAAACGGGAATTGAAATCTTGCCGGCCTATTTCCACTAGCAGTTGCCATTGATAGTTATCGCGAGCTCGCGATTAATATTTACACATGGCGTGCTCACGCTGTGGTTGTGGATAGTGAGGATACAGTGCTGTTCAGTTCGTCTAGCGATAAACACGCGGCTGAATTAACATGTCCCGTGTATTATCGTTATCATTATTATGTTAACGAAAGAAGAATCCGATGAAGCCATCTTTTTTTTATTCAATCTTATTTATTCGTACCTTGCAATCTCGCGATTGATATTAATAGGCGTCGCGAGTATTCGCGAGGCATCGCGTGAATCATGTTTGTGTTGCAGGGCTAATTAACTTTGTATAGGCAGTACTACGGTTTAATATTACACCAACAAAAATTTCGATTCTCCTCTCGCACATCAACACCAATCCAGACTATTTCCACCGAAGATGCGCTCGGACATAATTGATTTTTTTCCATACAAATTTTAAAACATGTCTCGCCTCGTTTCGCCGTTGTAGGTAGGATATTTTGCTTTATGAAGACATTATTTTATTTTTAAAAGTGACCGAATTTGTTTTTCTATAATACTAAGTAACGGGACGAACAAGTTACGAAAGACGAACTTATCCATACCAGTTGCAGTGCCACTCAGAACTTTAATTCGCAAACACCTAAGGGGCACTGCCACTACGCCCGCCACCATGAGACATTAAGTTGACAAGTCCCATGTGCCTGTAATTTCACAATATGAATAAAAAACATGCTGTTTTATGTTGCCGTTCGAAAGGTCAATTATAAAGAACAATT
>NW_020653852.1:17393186-17446157 GCF_003589595.1 Hyposmocoma kahamanoa | reverse complement strand
TAGCCGTGAGACACCCTGTCAAAAAAACTTGGCTGCTCTTTTCTACCACTTCGTCTCCAGTCTTATTATTAAAAATTAACTTTTTAATTTTTTATTTTTTGTTTATGAAAGTATTCAATTATTTTTTTTTTATACGTCAAAATACCATTCAAATTTAAAATAATTATGAACTTTAATATCATTAAAGTAATGTTCTAGAAAAATAATTGAATGTGGGTTCCACCACTTATGCGCTGAGCGTCATTTGTCAAAAGTCATCTTTTAGTGGACATAGTTATATTAAAACAAAGTACCGTATTTATATAATTTTTTTTTATTTACAAATTCAGTACATTCGCTGCTTTGGAATAAACCCATAAACTTAACTTCTAACAAGACCTATGTGTATTTTTGCACGTCTAATGACTATGCAATAAGACACTAGCGTCTTGAGTAACTAGATAGGTTACATGTAGAAGTTGTATATTTATTTCACTTAATGCTTCGTTCTAATTGTCAGAGTTTTGCCGTCCAAAGAGATAGGGCCAGCATCCCATCTCCTTTCGAGATTTCCTTTATAACCATAAGAGGAACCAGACAGATGAACCCATGGAGATGGCGGGGGTAGAATTGGGAGGATGTTTAATGCTGGATAGTGAGTTATGATTGGTTCAAGTACTGGGGTTACTATTTTTGTATGTAATGGCGCGATTGGGGTAAAATGCGGCATTGGGGCAATCGGCGCAATTGGTGCTACGATAGGAGCTACTTTCGAATATAAAGGTGCTGCGATAGGCAAGCCCATAGAATGCACGTTAGGGCCAGTTCTGGTTACAACAGCGTTGAATCCGGAAATAGGGTCCGCGGTATATTCAACCTTACGGATGTTGCCGTCAGGTTCTACGAGGGAGTAAGCTCCTCTGACGACGTCGCCGTGGCGTTGTTCCCATTGTGCTTTATTGTCGCCGGTAATTGGGTCGTTTACTGCGTAGTCAAAACCGTAGTTCGGGTTCGGCTGCAAAGGAATTTCTTTATTATCAATACTGATGGTCGAGATTGGTTTATTTATTACGCTGTTTGTCTCTGTCTTTCTCGCAAAATTCAACGGTTGGTGTAATTCTTCCAACATTTTTTTTAATGATATCAAGACACGGGAAGAACAACTCGCGCGACTGCTGCTAAACTTTTAAGTACCAGTACCAATTTATAAAATATCATTTTCCAATTTGGTCCTACTGGGAATCGAACCCGGGATCTTCTAATCCAGCGTCCACAGTATAAACCGTTGGGCCACCAAGGTCTTGTATAATATCAAATGAGGGGACGAACAAATCGTGTGTCTGGTGGTAAGCTACAAGGCTCAATAACATAACAGTTGCAGCGCCACTCTAGTTTTAAATTGCAAAGATCTTCGAGGCACTGCCACTGCGCTTGTCACCCTGAGACATAAGTTGACAAGTCCTACTCGTATGTGCCTGAAATTTCACCAGTAAACTTACTCTTCGAAACCGGAACGCAGTAATGCTCACATGTATGTATGTAAATAGGTATGATGGCAGAACTTCCCTGAACTCTACTGCTACCAAATGCTAGTGCTAGACGATTTCGAGTTCGCCGTCTAAATTTGAATTCTATACCAAAGTTTCTTTTCCCAAAATGTTGTATTTTTTTTTATAAATAACCGAAATGTTTACTCACAATGCTGTCGATGGTGGCGATGGGTGCAAGTCCTAACGAGTGGGGGTATGCCGACACCGCAGCAATCAATGCCAAAAGGCAAGAGATCTAAAGAAGATACAAATATTTATTAAAATAAACACCACTGAAACTAGTAACAAATTGGTCCAATGGAACGCCCCGTGACTTCTTAAGAAATGGTTGCAAGTTCGATACCCTTCTCAAGATTTTTTTCTAATGATAGGCAGATTAGATAATTTACTATTATCATCAATGAAATGCGCCAATGTTGGGTACGAGTTCGCCACGCTAGGCCAATGCGGGTTGGGAACGCCACACGTTTTCGACTTGCAGGTTTCATGAAAAGGTTTTCCTGCACGTTTAGTGCCAGGTATTATATACAAAACATTAACGTAATTTAGAAATTAATGTACGTGTTTCTCTTTTATTTCCATTGTAAAGCAACCGTTCCCCCACCAGGTTATCACTTCTCTTAATTTGGAAGAAAACATGTACGAGAGAATAATCTCGGAGAATGTACTCAAAACTCTTCTTACTAAATCAGCTCTTGGAAAGAATCTGTGTCTACCAGTACGACAAACATGATTTTTTATACATTCCCCAAGCAGCGACTGTATGTTCAAGGAACTTTTTCCCTAGAATGCTCTCGACAAAAGACAATTACCGCCAAAAATGAATTCATCTTTCCCAACAAGCTATTCCAGTGAGCGAACGAAGTACACTGTACAATTGTCCCAAAATACTTTACTATTTATACCAATGCTTAATTATTCCAAAAACCAGTGCATTTTTCTAATACACGGATGGTTTCCCCGATTTACTTGCAAATTTTGCTCCCGAAGAACCAACTAGTTTGTATTTATGTACAGTCAACAACACATCAAGCTGTACACTTTTGTTTGAGTATCGCCTCCAGCACAATGGAACAAGATCTGTCAATGTGTAGTTTGATGTACTGCCGTTTGTACATGTAGATGTATGTCAATGATTCAAAGTATACATTATAGAGTTAACAATACATACATGAGTAGGTAATTGTGATAGAGTTACGCGGTCAAATAATGACTTTAATGACTTGTTAATTAAGTTGTTACAGCTGAATTTGTGAATGTAAATTGATTGCGTAATCTCTGTGTTATTTGCTCGGTCCCCACTGTCTAGGACTGCCGTCTTAAAGAAATGAAGTTAAAAATATATCCTTTTCTCTTGTAACTTACGGTAACGTTAACTTAATACCTTATCCACCTAGGAAAAAATTCGGCCTTTTTTACTGATCATGACAGTATACATAACATAATTTAAAAAAAATTACATGCGTCCTTTCAACTAACGGCGCGGCGGCAGAATAAATAAAAATATAAAAGAAATATTAATGAAGAAACACTAACCTAACATCTAAATTGCTCTTGGTCTAGGTGTTCTGGGTGATGCCCCGGAGGCAATTTCATAGTTTGAGACCTGGTGGGGTAATCTGCACTATTATAATAAGACTTTATAATTCACCGTTTCATTACAATGTGTCGATATTTTACGCTAAATTCTAGCGACAAGGAATTACACAACCAGCAATGATATTAACAATCTATATTGCATTCTTATGCAAATGAGGTATCAAATTTATCAGATTATTTTGTACCTTTGCATTAATTTTAACTCCGCCTTTCATATTGACTTTGTCAATGTTGCAAAGTCAAGGAATTTTGACGCTTGAGGTTAACCACATTTAGTTCCGATTGTTTAACTTTTCTTACTTCCTGTTACATTTCATTTTTGCTTTTTATTAACTTAATAGCATGTATACCTAAGTACATATAAATTGATCTAGTTTGTCTAAAGTTAATATACATAATAATCAAATATAATTGTTACAGCCCCAGTAGTACAGTCAGCGTTAAAATTATCTGAATTGTGAAATTAATATGATAAAGATCAACCTTATGTCAATGACTGTATGAAATATATGAAATCAATTGAAGATTGCAGCGTGAATTCGTGGACTTTCGTCAAATTTATTTTTGATTTTTAAGAATATGCGCACAACTTAACTAAAGTCGTACCTTTTTTAAGGAAATGTAACTTGTTTTTCGGATCCAAATTGCGTTCATCCAAAATCCAACATTTCGGACGCTAAATTTAAAGTGCTTAAAATATCTACACGTTTGATAAAAATGAACCTTATTTCAATAAATTCAAATTCATTCGATTCAATTCAATTTGTTGAAATTACAGGCACGTGAGACTTGTTAACTTATGTCTCAAGGTGGCGGGCGCGAGTGCCCCTCCGATGAATGGGACTGCAACTGTTATGAACAGGCGTGTCACTTACCATCCACGACTTTTTCGTCCCGTCACTTGATATTATAAAAAATAATTCAAAATATGCTTAAAATTGCAATTAAAACTCTTAATTGATTTTGGCCTTTTTGAGTGCTCTGATGGATGTGGAAATGGATGCACCATTAAATTCACCTCCTCGAATATGTAATATTTTATACATCACACTTGCACGTAAATAGTATGATTGCATGCAGGCTAACTTGACTATATTACACGACCATCGCTGTAATGAGAAAAAAAGGTCCCGAAGGTTTTATTTGGGGCATTATAGTCAAGTTAGCCTGCATGCAACCCTACTATAAACTTGCAAATGTGATGAAAAACACTGTATATTTCACGGGCCTATACTATACTATATACCTCTTAGTAACTAAATACGCTTTATAGTTAAGTAGAACCTTTGCCCATTCAGCATAATTCATAATTTGACTGCATTATTCTAGTACCTACCATAATATCGCAGTGTGCACTCTATGAGGTGTGAAGGACTCAAAGGAATGTTGTATACATTACACATAATAAAATAGTTTAGCGGAATAATTATGCAATTTCCCGGGAATTATTAATGAAGACATTTATTTCTAATATTTATTTTTATAATATGTAATATTTAGTTGGTGTCTTTTAAGTTTTACATAAAAGTTTTTGTAAATTAGGAATTTCGTTAATAACGGCATTTGAATTGTAATCCTTATTTTATAACTGTATTTGTACGATGTGTGTGAGCATGCGTTACTCTGACCAATACTGTGCGTGCGTTCGTGCGTGCGTGCGTGAGTGCGTGCGTGCGTGCGTGCGTGTGTGCATGCCTGGGAGCGTGCGTGCGTGCGTGCGTGCGTGAGTGCGTGCGTGCGTGCGTGCGTGTGTGCGTGCGTGCGTGCGTGCGTGCGTGCGTGCGTATGTTAGTTGTACACTTTATCAGTATGTTTATTTGTAACTTTTTTCTCGTGGAGTCAATGACAAAAACCAATAAATAACAAACCGTAGTTAATTTGGTAAAATTGGGAATTGTCATATGGGACTAGACAAATTATATCTCAGGATGACGGGCGCAGTGACAGTGTCCCTCAGATCTTTGCGATTTAAAGCACCGTGGCACCGCAACTGTTGTGGACAGGTAGCTTATTATCAGGCGCACGACTTGTTCGTCCCGTCACTTGGTATTATCAGGCGCACGACTTGTTCGTCCCGTCACTTGGTATTATAAAACAAAAAATATTTGTAACTTTGCAAAGCTATGTTTCTATTATTTTCTTAAGGGATAACTTGAATTTGTTCTTTGGTTATTAGTAGTAGATTGTTGCGTTTTGTTTTTAAGCTCTCTCGCATTCCAAGGTAACACCCGCCCCTCGTATTGCACAGTTACTCTACTAATTAATTAACCAAGACCTCGAACTGGATGAGTTAATTTTCTCTAATACCGACTTACGTTCTAAATAACTCAATGGTCATACTCCAATGCTTTTATAAGACGTTGTTTGTTTTACACGTTTATTGTTATGGTAATTGCGATAACTGTTCATCGAAACGTTAAGTATATGATTATTTAATATGTATATTTTTTTGTATATTTTGATTATATTATCATCATATCATCATGGTGACCGTTTTGTTATCTATGCAATCTTGAATATAGGCCTCTTCCCTCTTCTTCCACTCTTGGCGATCTTGTGCCCAGCTCATCCAGTCTTTCCAGTAACTTTTTCTTTCGATGAAAAAAAAATCATAATGAAACTACGTGATTTGTCGTACATTTTTTATGTAATTTAGATCCGTTGGTATATTTTATTCTTATTATGGTTGATATTAAATTGACCACGGTAATTTTGTTTATTAAGTTATTTTAATTCGTCGAAAACTAAAATAATTTCAATAATCACACAAAATTATAAGTACAAGCAAGAATAAAAAATGATGAGTTGCAAATTCAGAACGCATCCGATAAACTTTTTCTTATGACTAAAAAAAATAGTGACGTGTTCCGAAATGCGATTCGTCATAAGTACATTAAGTATTTATATAATATTAATCCGTTGGTATAATTTATTCTTATTATTGTTGACATTAAATTGACAACGATAACACTAATTTTGTTTTATTGGATTATTTTAATTTGTCGGAGAACTAAAATAATTTCATTAACCACATAAAATAATAATACAAAGAAGAAGAAAACGTATGAACGCACCCAAACTAAACGTATTTTTTTCAAATTTTCATTTTAATCACTTCAATTTCAATACTTTGGATTGATTGTACTGTAATAAATTGAAAATAAACAAAACATGAGCAGGTCTGAGTTTAGCGGTGATGAAAAACTGATTTGTTATAGTTCATCTGTTTTTATTTCATCTACCATTTTCCTCGCTACAGTGAGGTGAAAAGTTGTGTGTTTCGCTCGGCAGCGAAGTTGTTTTGCGTCTCATGCCTTGAAATGCTCGCTACGCTCGGTATTCAAATTCAAATCTTAGAAACCTTCGCTTGTGCTGCTCAGTACTTTAGATTGTAAAGGTCTAAGGGACACTGCCCCTGCATACGTCACCACGAGGCATAAAGTTGGCGAGTCCCGTGTGCTACATGCATCTACACCCTTACTTGACGCAGTAAAGCTCACATTACACCTTCCTTGGAATAGGTATGGTGGCTGTACTTCCCTGGACGAGCTCTCTCACAAGGAGTACTGCTGCTAAAATCTAAATCTGCGTCTTTATTGCTATGGCGGCGATTTCTCCCATACAACATTAGTTAGTTGTTAAATTTCTGTATATCTAAAATTACACGGGGAATTTAAATTCCTGTTATTTCTACAGTGGAACAACAACAACACAAATGGAATAAGGAAACGTGGAATATAAACTATAATTTAGTTCTTAAAATTTTATTACATTAAACAGCTATTAGAGTATATTTACACAAGACTAGTATGACTGTGCTCCCACGCGTTCAAGTATATTAATTACACATAATATAACATTTTTAAATATAAACAAATTACTATCGAGACCTTTTCTGTAACAAAAATTATCTAGAAGCTTCTCATAGTATTATACCCTACTAATTAGAAAAACAATAGAATATTGCAGTGTTCACTTTTAACCGGTAGGGAGTTCTTGATTACCCGCCACTTATTGTCCCTAACACCATTGGGCGTAATTTTGACGAAAACTTACTTATACACATCACAACATAGAATATAAAAGTGTATATTGAAATATGTAAATAACTCTCATCAGTCAAAATTCGACTACCCAGTCGTGTTAAAGAGTTATCAACTAACAAAGAAATTTTGTTCAGACTTTTTGTTTGGTTTGATTTACATTAAAAATATAAACTTGCATAAATAAATAAATATAAAACAGAGTTTGTAAAAGTAATTTTAAGTAACAGGCCGCGGCTTAAATATCTTTTAAAACACTGCTATACTTGTAATTTCCCAATGCAGAGCAAGAGATTCCTCTAAAGAGATATTCAATGTTTAGTTACAACTATAGTCTTACCCGACCCAATGTGAATAGGTAGAGACTGTTTAATATGAAGTAACCTACCTTTGCTATCGTATTTCTTTGTAACCAACGTAGCGTATGGACCGTACGGCAATGGTAAAGGCAATGGCGCGTGTAGCGGCACCCAACCTCCGTAAGAATGAGTTAGAGGATCCCACGGGAGACTCAAAGGTCCTAGAGATGTCACCTTGGGTGACCCTAAAGGCAGCGGCCCTGGACCGAAACCATATGATTTTGGGGGAAGAATAACGTTGGTTACGTCGGCGTGAAGAGGTATTTTTGCAATGACAGGGGATAAAGGAGCTAATGGAGGCAATGGACCTAACGGGGCAGCACCAATACCGTGTAGGGTTGGTGCATGGGAATGTACGTTAGGCCCAATTTTCTTGACGATTGCGTTAAAACCTCTGTGGTCATCGGCGAAGTAGTCGACTACTCGTAGACTGCCGTCTGGTTCTACGAGGGAGTAGGAGCCTTTGACGACGCCACCGTCTCGTGTTTCCCATTGGGCTTTCTTGTCATGAGTATGGGGATCGTTGACTGCGTAGTTGAAGGCGTAGCGGGGATAGTCCTAATAAATAAAAAATGCACAATAAAACATAATTTCCGAATATGGTGTACGGACGCATACATTTGCGTAGTCAAAGTCAAATAAAAAATTATTTCATAGGTAGGAAAACGTAATTTTTTAAGATACTGCTCGTTCACTGCGCTGACTGCCCTGAGAAGAACGAGCAAGAAACTCTAGTTATTGCTCTTTTCAAATAAATGCTACAGAAAACGCTTTGAATAATATTTGTCAGGAATATTGACTCTTGTCGTTTTTCCATACATCTTTTTCTAACTCGTAATCTTCAATTGTGTAACACGACTTTTCAATTAAAATACTTTTGACATAAGTTATAAACTTAGGAAATGATGATCTAAATATATATGCTCCAGAATCTTATTGTGAAATCGTATATAGTTACCCATAAAAGAACCGTTTAACTTAGTTACCAATGAGTTTGTACTTCGTTCTAAGGTTAATATTATGGATATCTTCTTGAATGAAATCTTTTCTATTGAAAATTTCTTAGTAAATGTACTGTACTGATACCAGTTTTAGTTTCAGTCTCTTAATTTCGCGATGCAATTTCGCGATTATAATGTAGAGACAAGAGTTTCTCTGTACTCTTTGTATGTGTGAACAAACATGTCCAATCCTTTTTTTTAACCGATTTCAGAAAAGGAGGAATTTCTCAATTCGACTGTATTTTTTTGTATGTATGTTACGCGATCTCTCCTCGATTTGTGAACCGATTTTGATAATTCTTTTTTTATTGGAAAAAAGTTACCTCATTGGCCCCGTTTAAATTTGATGAAAATATTCCACCTTTAAACGTGGCAAAGGGAAGGGATGAATCCGGTTTCACGTACTTTCCGGAAACCGATTTCAATAAAACTTTGCAAATAGATGTAATTCCACGAACTCTTAAGGTCGGTTTTTCTTTATAAAAAAGTTGTAATTATTCACCTCTTTCTCTCATTCCGCCAATAAAATTTATTATACGCACCTACTGCGTTCAATTTTCATAAGTCGTACTAAATGAGATGACAAGTTTTCGCTTTTGAATATTAATTCAAATTGAGTCTGAAAATTGAAAGTACTTACAGCATGGTCAACAGCAGCAATGGGTACTAAACCGCTTGAAACTGACACCGCGGCTAACGCCAGGGAGCAAACAGTCTGCAAACCATAATATTTTATTATTTCTTAATTATTCCGCAGGTGGATACAATGCATACGAAAACTCATACTCATACACTTTTGATCGAATCTTTTATCTTGTACACTTTCGACCACCGGAGGATTAGACGTAGGCTTGAGTTCCAGCCATTTATGGAATTCCAAGGATTCGCATTACGCTTCCACATTTATATGGCGAACGGCTATGGAGTGGAATTCTTGTCTGCAGAATTATTCCCTAAACGCTATAACTTGGGCCTTTTCACGGCGAAATAGGCATTATTTAGTTGTGCGTGCTCTATCGTCGATCTCATCGTCACTTTCCATCAGGTGAGATGTAGGTTAAAAATTTGAAATATTCTCTGTTGCGTCTGTTGCGTGGGCTATTGATCGAGTTGCACTTGAAGCGTTATTCAACTCATTAATACGAAAATCTATTGCCGTGCCAGATGTCAGCTGTTCAATGTGTTTATGAACATTTAGTAACAAACAGCAATTGTCTTTTTGTAATTTTAGTACAGTCCGTAGAGTTAAAGTTGTTCATATTAAGAGCGCATTTAAATTAGACGCTTGTGGAATTGATGCAGTGACGCGTTGGTGGCGCTACTACTAATTTTCATACAACATTTAGAAGCGCAGCTGCAGCGCCATAGTGGCGCCATGCGGGTGCCACATTTGCAGACTAAATATTGTATGGAAATTAGTAGTGTTGCCGCTGCTGCGCCACAGACGCACTGCTTTGGTAGCGCTTCTACAAGTGTCTAATTTGAAGGAGCCCTAACAATTATTATATTAGACAACATATCGTCGGTGTTTTGTACAAAGGGCGAAAGCGTCATTTCGAAAAATTTTTCAGGGGAGCATATTTTGGTTTTTCACGACTGTTTTAAAATCATTAAAAACTTAAAATAATTTAAAAATAAAGCAGAATTTATAACAGGACGTAAATATTTTAAAATTTAAACTTAATTAAAACCAAAGTTTAATTTTAAAACAGGACGCAAATATTTTAAAACTTAAACTTAATTTAAACCAAAATTTAATTTTAAAACAGGACGTATATATTTATTTTCAAACAGTCGTTAGAACCTAAAATATGCTCCCCTGAATTTTTTTTCGAAATGGCGCTTTCGCTGTTTCTACAAAACACCAATGATGTATTAGACAACATCACATACGTTGCTCTGATCCTAAACTAAATAACTAAAGCACTTGTGTTATGGAAATCGGACACAACGACGAAGGGACGGACGACCACAAACACCCAGACTCGAGACAATAAAGAAAAGTTTTTCTAC
Source organism: Hyposmocoma kahamanoa (assembly GCF_003589595.1). Classification (NCBI taxonomy): domain Eukaryota; kingdom Metazoa; phylum Arthropoda; class Insecta; order Lepidoptera; family Cosmopterigidae; genus Hyposmocoma; species Hyposmocoma kahamanoa. Next base: position 17,435,613 of record NW_020653852.1, on the reverse strand, counting down.
ATAGGCCCGGCCGGGGTGACACCGTGAAAACCGGTGTGCATGCCACTCGACCACAGAGGTCGTCGATTTATAATTAACGGTGGTTAATAATTAAGGGTGTTAACCCTGTATTTGCAGCTTCAAATTTTGCAGCTGTTTCTTTACTACAAAATTATTATCTTAAGATTCAGGTCTAACTGCAGAAACAGTTACCCATTATTGGTTACACGGCTTTACATTTAAAAATATTAAAAGAAAAAGTTACCATTAATAGTCGATTCATGTTGACTGATTGCCTATCAGTTGTTGAAATGTAATGAAAATGCAAAAGCGACCAATGCTTTTATATGGCTGCTAACTTCCCTCGCCAGTTCAGAAGCCTGAAATACCAGATTTATTGTTCTAAATTCACTTTGACTGTACAGTTTTGAAAGTAAGTTTTTTTTATTACATCCGTGTTTATTAAAGTTAAATATTGACTTGTGGTCGTGTTGTATCTATCCACATACAGACTTATGCGTTAAAAATTGGGTCCGTTCGTTATGCCCGTTATGTTCGTTATGCCGTTTTATTTGCACCCGATTCCAAATTAATTCTAAATCAGTTTTTTTTTCAGACAGAATGTATTTATTTGTATTAAGTACTATTGACAACTAAAATGTTTAAAAACATATTAATGTATGTATGTACGATACAATTATGTCTTAATTACCTATACTTAGGCCTTTTTGTTTCAATTGTTATTTATAATGGTTGATTATGAACGTTAAAATAGAAATTTATTTTTATGAAAACAATTATTTTGATATTGGCCTGTTCAATGCATATTTTGTGTCCTTTAATTTTTTTTTCAAGTTATATTTTATTTTAACTAATTATAGCTACAAAATGGTAAATAAATATTAAAATAATTGTGACTTGTACTTAATTCATCAAGTATAACAAACCTTTTTTTACATTAAGTTCATGTTATTTCAAATTATTTTCGTAGAAGCTAACAATGTTACATACCTATAAAAAAATATTTTTTTAGTAAAAGTATTTTTGTGTCTACCAATTTAATTAAAAATTATAATAATAATAATAGTAATAATAACGTACTCAACATAGCCCCGCACTAGGGAAACCCTGTGTCGTGGGTGCCATGTACACACACATAGACAACCACAAATTACACCCAAACTCACGAGAGAAATAAATGTAGGCCATGCATATATTTCTCCCGGCCCGGGAATCGAACCAAGAACCTCTGCGTGGCAGTCGCATGGTAACCGTTCGGCCACGGAGGCAGTTAATTGATTTGGATTACATATATCCTAGTCAACTTGAATCGGATGCAAACAAAACGGGAGCAAAAAACTGGGGGCTACACATTATCATGCGTCATTGTTAAACGTTTTTTTAAAATTGGACTTTCAATTAGATCGATATATTGTTTGTATTGTTTATATTTACAAATAAACACACATGTAAGGGTTATATGTAGGCAGCAGAGCTCCTTGTCATAGAGTTCGTCCAGGGAAGTAACCACCTAACCTATTTCTGCCTCCAAGCGGTAATGTGAGCATTATTGCATTTCGGTTTTGAAGGGTGCTCGTGAAATTACAGACACATGGGACTAGTCAATTTATGTCTCATGGTACGGGCACAGTGACAACTGCTATGTTCTGGCGTGTCACTTACCACCAGGCCCACGACTTGTCCGTTCCATCGTTTGGAATCATGACTATTTTTTTGAATGCTGATAGATTCTGCTTCTTATAAGGATTATTCCATTGTATGGGACGAAATTAATCGGGACAGCAGAAGTTGGTCAAATTTAATAAAATGTTTTTCATAGAAAATTAATAAAATTGACTATTTTTTTTTAGATGCTGATAGACACAGTCTCTCAATTCTATGAGTATTCATAAAAATAAGTCCATTTTATTAATTTTGTATGAAAAAATATTTTATGAAATTTGACCTACTTCTGTTGTCCCGATTTTTTCGTCCTATACAATGAAAATTGATCCCTTCATGAAACTGAGTCGATTGGCACTAAAAAAACTTTTGATCACATTTATTAATTTTGTATGAAGTATTTCATGAATTAAATTTTTATTGAATTGATATTCAATTATTTTTTGTGAAATTACTCCACTAGTTTGTTATAATTATTAATACAAAGATCGAACATTCAGAAAAAACACTCAGAAAAAATTCCTTCGATCCGGTCGGATTTCATGAATTTTATGAAATTTGATCAACTTCTGCTATCCTGATTTTTTCGTCCCATACAGTGAAATGATTCTTACAAAAAACTGGATCGATCAGCACTAAAAAAATTTTGACTAATATTATTTGTTTTTATGGACAACTCAACTAAAAAAAACGAAAAGAAAAGACTTAATGGTTCCTAAGACAGTTTCCTTGTATCTTCTATGATTCCAGATTTCCCCATACTGTCACTACGCACTACATACATTTATATATATATATATATATATATATGTATATACATACACACACACATTTAATGTGTATATATATTCGTCGTCTTAGAGTCATTTTTCAGGGTTCAGATAAAAATGGGGAATAAAATATAGTAAACACAATAATGTTTCCCGTTATCATTTTAATTAATTAAATTATGCTTTTTTCAGATGCTATATTACTTTAATGGGTAATTTTCAGGTTAGTTTTCTCTATCTAATTTTGGTGGCAATTTTTATTATTTAAATATTAAATATTATTTCAGATTGCTTTACTCGAACATTAAATAACCACCATTAAATAATATTCATATAATTAATATGATATATTAATTATATGAATATTATATGATAAAATTGCCACCAAAATTGATAGGGAAAACTAACCTGAAAATTTCCCTAATAATATATTTAAGCAAGAGATTAGAGAAAACTTACGAGTTTTGTCTCAATAAAAAATCAGTAAAAACAAAGTATGTTAAAATGCTTAACTAAGGTTTTCACTGTAATATATGTATATTTGTAATGGAGTTGGAGAAATTGACTCGTTTTCTCGTACAATTTTGCTTAAAACAAAATAAATTTCAAAAGAATAAAAACAACGAATTATACCACACAGTGGCGAATGCTTTATTCGTGCTCTTACATTTATTGACAACCAACAAATATAATAAATAATATATCTTAAAACTATTTATTCACAATCTCCGTCTTAAAGCTTCATTAGTTGATAACATCCCTAAATCGCAAAGATAGGTAGCGGCATTTTTAATAATTCATTATGGCGTGTCGAGGTATCCGAGGTACTAGTTTTTAGTGTTTCCCGTAACCCAGGTTTTCCCAACTCAGCAGAGGTGCTTTATCCAATACATCTTGTCTGAGTAACCCACGGTCGTATAGGGAATCGTAGGGGAGAGGGCCTGTAGCTATTATGGGCTCAAAAAGAGGTGCCTTAATAAGACCAGGTTCATAAAGTGAATCCTTGATGTAAGGTGATTTTAAGACTGGACTCTTCTCGTAAAATGGTTCTAGAACTGGGCCTCTGTTGTAAGACCGTCCCACGTACGGTTCTTTCAACAGGCTAGAATATGGGTAATCTCTCAAGATTAGACCAGGTTTAATTATAGGTGCTGGTAGAACAGGCGCTGGTGGAATTGGCGCATGGTAATTTGGAGCTGATTTTATAATTGGATAGGATAGAATGGGTTCGTGCTCCAGAGGCACAATTCTTTCTTTTATTATAGGCGCAGGCAAAATTGTTTCATGGAGAAGTGGAGGTGCAATAGTCTTTAGTGCCGGTGGTGCTTTGTAAATAGTTGCTGAAGAAACGGCATTGCCGTGAATGGGTTTGGCAAGAAGGGAAGCTCCGGCCAAAGCTGGAGATATGTCTCCACCATAGATTGGTCCATGGAGAAGAGGAGCTCCGGCGAGTCCTCCCAACTGAGCCACAGGTCCAACTGAAATGGGAACTGGGTGAGGCGAAGTAAGAATTGGGATGTTGGCTTTGTAAGGAGCTATTGTAGGACCAGTAGGGTGTAGGTTCGGCCCGAGGCGTTTAACTATAGCATTGAAACCGGATTTGTCATCAGCCCAGTACTCTACTACCCGCAGGCTGCCGTCGGGTTCTACTAGCGAATAGGCTCCTGCAAGAAATAATCTGAATTATTTAATTGGTTTAAAAGCACGTATTCAGACACTTCAACAATTTGATGTACACTCATCATAGTAGTCTAGAGATCAAGCACGTTTTTATCAATTACTGAAAATCAAGATTTTTAATTTTTGTTGGTTTTTTTGTCAATGTTTAAATAATTTAATAAATTTATATAGATATTTTTATTCCATTTTAATAAGGGAATCAAATCATCATCATCATCCACAGCCTGATTTCACCCACTGGGTATTAAAATTTAAAAAAAAATACGTTGATCTCTTGATATTTTTAATGTGTGTCCATACGATAATTTCAACAGTACTTCCAGAGTTTGATTAATGTTTACTTGACAATATTGTCATAACAAAAAATAAATCTAAATTTGAAATAATCTCTAACCTTTAACAGCATCTCCGTCGCGTTTTTCCCATTGGGCTTTGTTGTCTCCAGTGTGAGGATCTTTCACAGAGTATTCAAAAGCGTAGCTCGGGTACGACTGAAACAACAGATCAAATTTCAACATCTGTCGTAAAATTCACATATTATGCAAGTTACTACATTAAATAGTGCAATTATAATTTTGCCTTTTTTCACTTACATAATAATCCGCAGAAGCGTGTCGTGGAGCGTAAATAGGACCTAAATCAATGGCCCCATTACCCTTTGCGGAGGCCGATAAAGCCAAGAGACACGTAAGCTGCAAATAACATAGCATTTTAAACATGTTCACTTGTTTTTTCAAACGAAACATGAAAATAATCACTGCGCTAATATCTCAATTTTGCACCAATCGAACTACTAAATTTCAATTAACAGATTCCAAGCAGTCACAATGAAATGGACTAAACTATGAATGTAAGGACTTTCATTGTCTTTTTTTACTTCTCGTTTTCTTGTTCTATCAATATCATACTAATAGTACAACTACCATTGTTCACTGGCTATCGGAAAGATTAATAAAAACCAACCACAAAAAACTCCATTTCCACGCGCACCTGTAGCAAAAAACATACTAAATTATTAAGTACGTATCGAGAACATTTATAGGCTATCGTGTTGGACCTTCAACATCCTGTAGTCGGATGTCCAAAGTAAATGGTCCGATATTACCAACGACCGCTGGTGTTGCATCAGGCTTCCTTCACGGTTGCCTTCGGGCCTTCGACCGGTGAAAACGTAAGAATATGTAATGAGCAATTTGGCTAATACACCATTAGCAATAGCTTGTTTGATTTACAGCATGTCAATAATAAATTACTAATAAATCTTCCATTTTTTTTTCTAGCAAATGGTTGACAGCGCATTTTCTTGCTGAACTCTCTTTGTCATTAACTTATAGTTTTTTTTACATATAAATTTCTATATGTGTACCTTTTTAGTATACTGCTAAGTATAGCTCCTTGTGAAATAGTTCGTCCAGGGAAGTACTGCTACCTTACCTATTCCTGCCGCCAAGCAGTAATGCGTTACTACATTACTGCGTTCCGGTTTGGGAGGGTAAGGGTGCTGGTGAAATTACAAGCACATGGGACTTGTCAACTTATGTCTGAAAGTGACGGGCTACAAAAAAGGAAAGAAAAAAGCTATGTGTGTATGCTATTTATTGTGATTAATTATAATATTTATGTACGTAACGATTTTTTTTAAATTTATTTATTATTATATTTCTCTCTCATTCTCTCTTGCACGCTGTAACCTTAGCTCTTGAAAACATAATTACGGCGTAAATAAAAATAAATCTTGTTACCAATTCATTAAAGAGAAATTTAATAGATATCCTGTTTTGTTCTCGACGAATCATCGATCATTCATTAATAATAATTACGGATCTATTAACGTAAATTAGGCAGCATCAGTTTGTTAACATGATTTCTCGCAAAGTTTCTACTAAATACGTTGACCCGGCTAATTGATAAAACATTCCAAATCGTGTTTATAATATATTGTTTATATTACGGGCCTTACATGTTGCTGTATTGCCAGTCTAGGTGTTAAAACTGGGAATTGTAATAACTCGATGTTTTAGGTTGTCAGGTTATCGATACGATTCTAAGAATACCCTAAAGTGCGTGAGTTGGGTAATTCTAATTATGCGACGATTTGCTCCAATTGTTTTAAGCATATGTGTCGTGAGTCGTGGCCATTCGAAGGTGACTGCACGCGAACGTGAATCGGTCAGTAGATCATATCGATACTTGGGGGAAGAAAAGGCGTAAAAGTCAATTTTATCAAAAATGGATTGTTCATGCATGCACTTTAGTGAAATTTTCATGCGCCTTCTATCTGTCTATTCAAAACTTAAGATATTCGCCAAAAATTATTTTTTACGTAAACGCAACTAAAAAAGGATATGAACTAAAACATTTATAAATTAGTTGTTTTTCACTCACTTAGTAGAATAGAGCTCCTTATGAAATAGTTCGTTCAGGGAAGTACTGCCACCTTACCTATTTCTGCTGCAAAGCAATGATGTGAGCATTACTGCGTTCTTGTTTTGAAGGGTAAGGGTGCTGGTAAAATTACAGGCACATGGCACTTGTCAACTTATGTCGCAGTGGCAATGCCCCTCAGATCTTTGTGTTTTAAAGCTCTGAGTGGCACTGCAACTGTTATGGACAGATGTGTCGCTTAAACGCTTGTGACGTTTTCGCACCAGGCGCACGACTTGTCCGTGCAGTCACTTCGTAAAAAATCTGGTATTTACTCTATTTCTTAAACGTAAACGAGTAAGGAATGCAAAACTTTGAATTCCTCTAATAATCGCACCAAGGAATGTTGACGCCGCCCGATAAGCATATATATTAGTGTAAACTCGTTGCTCTACTCTGGAAATCTCGCTTCTGGTATTTCAATTGCAAAAGTAAATATTTATGTAACTATTTCTTATTGCAAACCACAGAAATCACCATATAATAATAATATACTTGGACTGCCTCGTGGCCCAATAGTTAGCACTGTGCGTTAGATGTAAAACATATTTTTCTAAAATGTTTCTGCTCTTTATGTTATGAGCAGACCCCCGGAGTGAGTTCCATTCAGGGGCAATATAAGCGCTTCTACAATAAATTCCGTTCGATATTCAAAATTTGCTGGCTACGAGGTTTAGTGAAACAAAAGTGTCTAGGATCAAAAATGTCTAGGGATTTAACACGTTTTTGCTAATTACTGAAAATCAGATTCTTTATTGATTTTTTTTACACCAATGGATTCAATTAATTTTTTTTACACCAATGGAATTTTTGGGGCAAAATCTTTTTCAAATTGACTAAAAAAATCCACTCGTGTTAAAAAAAAATTAAAAAATAAAATTTTCAAGTAATTGGCAAAAACGTGCTTGAACCCTAGACAATTTTGATGTGTGTATTTTTTTATTAAAGAATAAGTGCGCATTTGACTTCCATCTCGAGAAAGTGACGATGAAGTCGACGATGGGCATGCACACCTAAATAATGCCTATTCACTCTCAACTTGAAAAGGTCCAAGTTTCGTTTAGTGAACAAGTCTGCAGGCAGGGAATTCTACTTCATAGCCGAGTTTCAGTCAGGGAACTGAAATTTCCTAATTTGAAACTGGGATTTCGAGTGGTTGTCCGGTACGTTATTATTATTACACTACAGTCATTTTATTCACAACACGCATTTACAAAAAGGTTAACAAAATACGATGTATGGAAAATATAGCATAATCTAGTGCTAATGAAAAGGATGGAACTTCATCAGTACATACTGCGTTTCAATATAATAAATACGTTGCGCGTACCACACCCGGCTCACTATCGGAACTAGCATTATATTTCCGGTTTAACACTTCATACCTTGAGCTGTAGCTCGTGTCAAATTGTCCTATCATTCGTATTGGGATATAAACGCCTACAACGATTATTGTATGAAATATGTGGGTTTTTGAAAGCCAGCGCAAGCAGGCGAATAGAAACTTTAGATTAGATTAGATAGACTTTAGATTTATTTATTATCTTGTTAACTTTACCTTATTATATACATATATTGTATTACAAGAATCGTTGCAATTGTAATAAATGTTACATTAAAAAAAATACAAATATCCGGTACAAGTTTAGTACTATGATAAATTAATCGTAATTTCATTATGTGAAATAATGTAGGAACGTATTATATCATATCATAGTAATAATGTCAAAATAATGATTGTACCTTTATTTTTTTATGTGATTATCCATTTCCGTAAAATAATATTTATTGTAATAAATTATAATCATCACCCTATATTCTTCAACGGAATAATACGCATTATCCAACAAAAGGTATTTCAGTCGACGATCAAATTTAAATTTATCAATTTATATTTCGTGCTACAACAATTGAAATAAGTACAAATCCACCGGTATGCGGCAGAATCCTAAAGTCTTCCTGAATGCGCCGTGGTCTTTTCGACTGTGTTGTCGCTAGTGGAACAGAATCAAATTCGAGCGGCCGGTGGCACATCGGCGTATGCCGTGCCATTCCAGCAGACTCTGCGGTACGAATGAAAAAAAATGAAAAAAACAGTGCCCTGGTTTCTTTCCTAAATAAAAAAGGACACTAACTAATATATTATATATTGTGTAATATATATATATATATATATATATATATATATATATATATATATATATGGAAGATGGAAGCAAATTTTTTTAATCACAGCTCAATGAACTTTATATATTTGCTAACTGCCTCCGTGGCCGGCCGGTTAACGGTTACGGTACTGGACTGCCACGCAGATGTCCCGGGTTTGATTCCCGAGCCGGGAGAAATATTTCTCTCGTGAATTTGGGTGTAATTTGTGGTTGTCTATGTGTGTCTGTGTGTGTGTGTGTGTCCATGGCACCCGCGATCCAGGGTTGCCCTAGTGCGGGGTTATGAGTGAGTGCGAAAAAAATACGAATGTATAAAATAGATACGGGCCAAAAAACAAGTAACGCGTCTTCCGGATATTTTTTTAAAGTATAAATGGATTTGCTCTTGACCACTATGCCTAGCCCTGGAGCAAAGATACGCTCCACGATGGGACGAGCTCGTCCAGAAGATGCCTATTCAGTCGCACCTTAAAGACATTCGGGTTGTATGTGCTCGGAAACAGCATCGCAGGCAGGGAATTCCATTCCTGGGCTGTACGCGTGATAAAGAATGACGAAAAGCGCTTAGTACGCCTGAAGGGATTATACGTCTGGATATCCGAGCACACTCACCGAAATATAAGAATTCTCGCGCCATCTCAGGATTTTTTTTATAATATCATGTGACGGGTTTATCAAGTCGTGCAGCTTACCATCAGGCGGTAAGCTACACGCCTGTCCATAACAGTTTCAGAGCTTTAAATCGCAAAGACCTGAGAGGCGCTGCCACTGCGCCCATCGCCATGAGACATAAGTTGACAAGTCCCATGTGTAATTTCATCAGTACCCTTACCCTTCAAAACCGGAACGCAGTAATGCTAACATTACTGCTTGGCGGCGGAAATAGATAAGGTGGCAGTACTTCCCAGAACGAACTCTTTCACAAGGAGCTCTACTGCTGCTAGAATTCCCGCAGCTAACTACTAATATTTATCTACGTTACACATTTGGGATTAAGTTCATTATGCTATGTACAATTTTCTTCTTCGTCTTGTAGAGTTTTCGTTACGATAAAAATATCACATATGCCAGTTAATGAGGATAAAGGACATTACGACGTTATCGTACTCATGGTAACAAACATCATTTGCAAAAATCAAATTTTTAATTTCTCACACGAACAACCGAGGTCAATCGGAACAAGATAAATGTATAGGGCTCATGTTACCTTGAACGCGGTCACCACTTGAAATGGTCTGACCTTCTTGTTCCTTTATTTGTCAACTGTTACGAAATAGTGAGTAAACCTTTTAAATTGGTTTGGGTTAACGACTGCTACTCCATAAAAGGCACTACAATAACAGAGAGAGAAAGATAGAGCGACTAATTGCTTTCTAACGCAAATAACTGGATCGACAATAGTTCGGGGAAGTTTGGAATGAGCATTAATTTTAATAATAAACAACTTCTATTTAGAACCAAATTTTTTTGATATATTCGTTTGCATTATGAAATAAAAATCAGAAAAAGACGATATTTAATTCTATATAATTTTACATTTAAATTTTAATGAATTTACTGTATAATAATAGTCCCGCAGACTTTCTCTATTCACCACGGCTAGGATTGGCTAGAAGAGATCTCTTTTAGAGATAAGCTCACTGTAGCGAATCGCAGTAGAAAATTAACGTGGCTGCTTTTGGTGTCACTCTGGCCTATTCCGCCACGAACTACGCTTGGGACTACTGTGTCGTACGCTTTCGCTTCCCGCAGGTTCGCCCCTAGACCGCTTCTCCTGCTGTCCTGCCTCTGTGTGGCCTGAGCTTAAAGAGCAGCCTTGTTTTATATGCCTTCATTTAGAATCTTCTTGCCGTATCGATGGCCTACACTGTAATGCTTGCCATTTTGGTGAAAGGATTTGTCAATCGGCGTAAGGTATTCGCGTATTGTTGCCCAGGTTACGCCAGACGTACAGGAAAGCAATAGTACGTCATGCGGGTTGGTCCCCTCGTGAATTTAGATTATAGTATTTGAGATTTTTTTATATAATATCAAGTGACGGGACGAACAAGTCGAGTGCCTGGTGGTAAGCACACACCTGTCCATAACAGTTACAGTGCCATAAAGAGCATTAAATCACAAAGATCTGAGGGGCACTGCCACTGCGCCCGTCACCCTGAGAGATAAGTTGACTAGTCCCATATGCCTGTAATTTCACCAGCACCCTTACTCTTCAAAACCGGAGCAATAATGCTAACATTACTGCTTGGGGGTAGAAATAGGTAAGGCAATACTTACCTGGACGAACTCTTACACAAGCAGCGCTGCTACTAATAATTATGTTTTAATAATAGTTATGTATTATATCGATTATCCATAATCACCTCGCTTTTCAGAGAGCTGGTGAACCTATAAGCTGTAATTCAATAGACAGAGAAGCCACTGCCTATTCTGAATTTAAATCAAAGAAACATCTGAACTCATGAATCCATTTCGTTAACAGGCTTACAGTTGTCTGCCAGCAACAGTCCTCGCGTCGTGTGTGGAAAGCGTCTGGTCATGCGGCAACTCGTCGCCATCACAAACACAACTCTCCAGAGCTCTATGGCTGTGGTGTGGGAGCTTAGGTGCCAGAGTATGGTTGCCACTATTGCCTAGAGATGCATCACGACACCCAGACACGTCAAGACATACTTTCATGGCTAAGCGAATCATGTTGCCGTTTCATCTTAATATTTATCCATTGAGTAAGTTGTTTCTACTTATGTACTATTGGGTAATTTTAAAGGAAAATATTTTAATTTACGTTTAGATATATCTTTTGAAGTTTTGTTTGGCGTTATAATTATAAAATAAAATTGTGTAGCTAAGAGCAAGTTAGAGTAAAATGAGATTTAAAATGATTGGACAACAAGCAAAAAAAAAGAAGAATCAAAAAATCTTTATAATGGCTCCATTGTTTTTGTTCAGTAGTTTGTCAAACCGCGCTGCTATGTTTGTATAGAGTTACACTACTTGCTTTATTATTATTATTATACTACAATAAAGCGGATTGAGTAAATTTCTGGCGATATCTTCTTCAGTTTGTGATCATTAGCTGGGGAAATAGAAGGGGAAAAGGTATATTTTACCGAATACTTGAATATAACAATAATTTTTCACAGCAATATTGTTTGATGACGCCATTCTTCTGGGGGCTGAAAACGATACGACGCTATACGCTTCTGACTCCAGCTCGATGTTTTCACTGCCCTTCTGTGTTGTTAACAAGACGGTAAGTTAGGCTTCACATAACAAAATATGCGAAGTGTTTGTTTTATTGAATAATACAAAAAATCGAAACTTACGCTTAGCGTTGACGGATTTATAAGAAACCTTTCATCAAGCCGCTCCTGGGGAGATTCGGTTCTTACTCGATCCATGGAAGAGGTATGGTGTCTGTATAGGTCCATCAACTCAATACGACTACAGATTAAAACATGAGTAAGATGTAGTCTAATGTAATGATATATTCAGTGTGTTTTTTAATGGGACAGAATGGGAAAATTCGAAATCAGAGAAGATTTTATTTATTCATGGTAAACCGGCAGCTTGAAACATTTAATAAAAATAGGAAAAGAAACATAAAGCCAATTACAGGTTTCCACCTATCAAACACGAGCAACATGATCATACATAAATATAACAACCCAATATCTGCGCCAACAGTCACAAACTATTCAATAAAATTAAACAAAATGTCCGTGAGCTTACAATTGAATATATCAACATCCAGGTCATGATTGCTCAGCACACTATACAAACCCTTACTAGCTCTACATAGAAAACTATTTTTAACCGACTTCAAAAAAAGGAGGAGGTTCTAAATTTGTCTGCATATATTTTTTGTATGTATGTTACGCGATAACTCCGCCATTTGTGAACCGATAATGATGATTTTTTGTTGGAAAGAGGGTACCTCATAAGTGGTCCCATTTAAATTTGAAGAAAATATTCCACCCCTATAGGTAGTAAACTAGGGGATGAATAACTTTTGAGGTCGGTTTTTAACCGGAGGTTAGGTTATATCTATAATTAGTCCTTGCTAGATAGATAGAAGATACCAGGAAAGTGTCTTAGGAACCATTAAATCCTTTTTTTTATGTGAAATATTTTTACTACCATATTCCTTGCCGTAGCTGAGTTGAGAGAGCGATAGTCCCAGTATGGCGAAGTCGCTGGTTCGACTCCAGCCGGATCGAAGGAATTTTCCTTTCTTTGTTCAATTTTAGTAACAATAATATGTGAAATGGTTGAATAAATCGGAGTTTTCTTTTACAGAGTCAAGTATACCTCCATCAAATTCTAAGGCAGCTTTTGCGACGCAACCTCGGGTACCACGCGTGGGAAATCGCACGATCGTGCTCGCAACTGCCCTACTTCCCACACTCGTTAGAATTGCTACTGCACGAAGTTCTGGAAGAAGAAGCGACAAGTAAAGAACCTATACCGGACGCGCAACTGCCCAGTATTATCGAATTCGTTCACGAGTTCCCGGTTTATCTGCAAGTAAGTTAAGTACGATTCTCAACAGGAAAGAATAAAAGCTAATTTGTCACTTTTAAACGCATGCATTAGGTTTTAAACGCATCCACAAGCATGTTAGGTGATTTGCAAATTGCAAAATAATAAAAAAATTAAAATAATATTAAAGTAAGTGCAAGTACATGTAGTGATCTGTTTAAATTACAAAAATCATCGAAACACAAAAAACAAAATAAAAAAGCTACAAAAACCATCTGGCAGTGTTATTGAGCTCAATTTTTGAAATGATAATAAAAGCCTTGTACTTTTAAACTCAACGTTTTAAATAATTTGATTGAATTTATATTGCTTTACACTAGAATTTAACGCGATTTAAATTAAAGTTAAGTGTGACATATGAAATTGAATACATGACTGTAAATTTTATCACATTACACAAGAAAAAGGTAACTTAATATACCTGAAAAAGATCTTCCGATTAAAAGCAGTGGCGATTTGACAAAAAGATCACAATATTTAACACATATGAAGAATGATTAAAAACGAATATTCATATAAGTCGAGTTAGCGCGTTTTTCACGCGAAGGTACAGTAAACCTTTATTTTTTTTAATTTATTTTATTTATTTATTTCAGGCAACTAGGACTAGGACCCATACATATATACCTTACAGACTAACATACATATAATATAACAATAATATAATAAAACAATAACAGAAGTATTAAATAAATACCTTACGGACTAATCATAAATACAATATAACATGATAATATACATGTAACACTATTTATTTACACGTATGTACTTCGACGTGTGACGCAACGTGGGTGTCCGGTAGCCGTCCTCGGAAACGCCGGTACATGACACCCTTCGGCCAAAAGTCTTCTCTCATTTGTGGTGCGAGTACCAACTCAACACCTGTCGACCTCGACAGGTGTTGAGTTGGTATCTTTGAAATTTGACTTGCAGATCTGCACGACGCTGACTTCGTCCATGGTATCTATGGCGTGTTGTATAAACGCCAACAGTTCGTTGGCTATGAGTTGCTGAGAACCCCTAGTCAATTACGTGCAGCGGCTATTGCCGCGCGGGTCGCGAATTATTATAATTCTTATTGTGCAGTGGAGCACGTCCGAATCTGAGCGTGCACCGCACGGCACTCATTGTGTACAAAATCTGTTCATCTCTTTCCAGACAGTAGTACAATGCGCGAGAAAAACAGAGATTGCGCTATGGGCGTACTTATTCTCTGCCGCCGGAAAACCTAAAGAACTGTTCCAAGAATGCTTACAGAAGAAAATGCTCGACACAGCAGCTTCCTACTTAATTATTTTACAGGTAAGTAATGTAAAATAATTTATATTAAGCTTTTGATTTTTCTATCAAAACATTACGATTTGTCACAAATTGCCAATACAGTGAATATAAACGGTAATAGCAAGAACTACAGTTTGCAACCTCAAATCGCACAACATGGTGTAATAAGGCCACATCCGCAAAATGAGAACTTTTCAATAGAGAGGTTTAAAGATTTCACGAACGAAATGAGTCGGATATTTATTTTATATTTATATAGGAGAGTTATAAAATTGGACATATTTGTTTCGTGTAGTTCGTATTATCATGGGATATCAATTCATACAAATAAACTTTAGTACATATTTAAAAACGTAGATAAAATAAAAAATCTCGAAAATTTGAGGTGTAATACTAAATAAGATGTATAAAATATAAAAAAATAAATGCAAAACTATTTAAACAACATTATAGGAATGTTAAAATCTAAATTCATTTATAATTGTGAAATTTGAAAAAGATAACATATTGGAGGTTTCTCAATATTTTGCAATGAATTGTATATATGACACTTTTTTAAATTTATTCTCGAAAGTAGTAACGTTTTAGAACTGACTTTTACTTTAAATTATTGAATGTACGGATTCGGTTTATTTGCGTTTTTGTTATATGTTATTGTATATATATGTTATATATAACAATCAACGCCTAAACGAGAGCAATAACTTTGACTAAAATGTAATAGCTGCCATCTGTTGGCATTTCCGAATATTACTACAATCGCATGGCGGGTGTACTTAGTACCATCTATTATTGATCAGCGTGAGGATTCAAAATAAGCGTCCGCATAAGTGGAGTTACGAGTGTGACATTTCTTTGTATGAGATTGTGTATCTGCACTAGTGTAGTATTATATATTCTATCTCTGGTATTAATTTACGACTTCCATGTCATAAAAGCACTTTTGACGTATGTTTAAATGTGGCTTTATTATACCAATTAGATATCAATACAGCAAATTTTGTGAGGAGTTGTAGGAGTTGCATAAAAAACGGCAGCCGCTGAGATTGATCTCGTTTATCTTGTAAACTTAAACTGCATGTGATTTGCTTTTCATTTCAGCTTTGGCAGGTACTTTCATTAGTTAGTATTACATTTATATATCTATCCAAAATATTAATCGCCTGTCTCAAACTAGAGAACTCCCTGTACTATGAGTACTAAAGCAACGAAACTAAGGGCACTATGCGGAACAGAGAAACAGACCAATACAAAAAAGCTCGGTAATCGAACCCGGGACCTCTTTATCTATACATTGTCATAAGAGTGCCTTATCAAAGTAATCATTGGTTTAAGACGTACTTAAGTTTAATGCAAGTGGATATTACTATATCATTCGGATATTTTCTTATTTATAACCGACTTGAGAAAAGGAGAGGTTCTCAATTGGACTGTATTTATTTGTGTGTATGTGACGTATTTTGACGATTCATTTTTTGTTGGAAAGAGGGTACCTCAATATTGGCCCCATTTAAATTTGAAAAAAAAAAAATATTCCACCTCTAAGGGTGGCAAACGTAGGGAATGAATCCGGTTTTGCGCGATTTCTGGTAATCGATTTCAATAAAACCTGCCAATTAGATATAATTTTTAACTGCCTCTGTGGCCGAACGGTTACCGATTTAACGATTTGAAGGGTTAACGATTCCCGGGCCGGGAGAAATATTTGTATGGCCTACATTTATTTCTCTCGTGAGTTTGGGTGTAATTTGTGGTTGTGTGACCATGGGACCCGCGACACAGGAATTCCCTAGCGCGGGGCTATGTTGAGTGTGTGCGTTATTATTATAATTCCACGAACTTTTGAGGTCTTTGTATAAAAAAAATTATATAAAGACCTCAAAAGTTCTGTAAATATTTTTTATAAAAGAGTAATTATTTGCACAAAAGTTTACGATAGTTTAGTAAATATCTTAATAGTAATAGTCATAATTTAAATAAGCTAATTTTTAATTTACTTTTCGCAGCTTCTGTAAAAACCATTGAACTATGTTTGCTTTTTTTCTACTTTAGTTGCTTCATTTAAATCATTAATACAATAATGTAATTTGAAATAATTTTAATACGTTGCTGTAACTATCCAGAACCTAGAGAGTTCTACAGTAAGTAGGCAGCTAGCGACGCAACTTCTGGACACAGCACTTCAGGAAGAGAGATGGGATCTTGCCAGAGATTTAGTACGGTTCCTTAGAGCAATAGGTAAGACATTCATTGGTGGTTCACAGTAAGCTTGTATATGTTGTAATTAAGAGTCTATACTACTTCAAATGGCTTTGGTTGATTCCGCAGAACAGTGTAAGTGTTTGCGTCCTTCTCCATCGTCTGACTACCTTATTATCCTATATTATCTTTTCTCTGGTTCCTGGCCACTTATTTTCAAATTTTGAATCGTTCTTTAATTCCCTTGCCTCGTCATTCTAACTTTATTTTGTTCCGTCGTCACTCTTTACCTAATGTATAAAATAATGTATAAATGTGTAAATATATGGTAAAATTTATACGGTGATTACTATACGGTGTGAAAACACGATACCTAAAAATTTTCGGGATTTAAAAAAACACAAACGTACCTCGAAATTTTACAAGAAAACTGCTGTACTCGGTACTAAACATACATGTACCTATGATTTCTTTTTTATATAAAATAAATGAACACGTAAACTATATGTAAAATAAATTTTATATACTATAGTATACATGTTCTGTAGTCCAGTTGACATCAACTGAACTATATAGATCACGTATACTATACGATATACATTTTTCAAATGCTTTAATTTCGTTTGTAAAAAAAAATAATTCTGAAACAGACCGTATTAGTACGAGAATAATTTTAATTCGAGCTGAGGTAGTGTAGGCTCTTAATAAAATTGTGTATTTGGTATATATACATGGGACACCCACGCTCTATAATAAGTGACGGAATTAGAGATGTAAAGTTTTTAAAGAAATGAATAAACAAAAACATACAAAATAAAACTAATATCGCAATACTATTACAATAATGTTGTAACTCAAAATTTGTGAAATTCAAGATTATATCATTGCTGAAGGTCAAATTTGATTCCCAACTAGTCAATAAAACTTTCGTTGGAATATTATAAGATATCTACTTAACTCAAAATGAGAAAAACCGTATGTGAACTAGTTCAGGCCAAAACAGTCCTTATTAAAAAATATGAAATTATTTTCCCTTTTATTTAATTTAAATATATCTGCCAAGTAGGAAATTGTGCTAAATTTAAACCCAAACATAAATTTTAATGACCTTTCAAAGTAATTAAGAAATCCGTTTTTCATCAATTTCAAAAAAATACACTTTTTGAGTACTATTGTATCAACAGTGCGATATGTACAGGGTTGTTTGTAAAATACTGACGACCGCTCAAGACTATATAACTAACATCATAAACAACAACTTCTGTTCCATGACTTTTAATAATTTATCAGATTTTGCTATCGGACACAGGAAGGTTTTATTATTGAGGCAGCTGCATTAAAAAAAATCATCATCTACAATATTGGTCGAATATTCGAGCTATTAATGTTGTATTCGGGAAATAAACACTTTTCTAAAAAAAAAATACGTAACATTTAAAAGAGTTATTGCCTATTTAATTTTGTCTATTATATTGTTTTCATCATAGATCCTAACGACGTGGATTCCCCGCGCAACTCTGTGAACGTGCAAGCGAAATACGGACAGATTGTCCAGTCGCAGACAGTCAGCCCCAACGCTGAAGACCTGTCCGTCATATTGGGAAATATGCAGGTTCGTTTTAATTTTTTTTTTATACAAGTGACAGAACGAACAAGTCGTGCCACCGTGCGGTGGTAAGTGACTCGTCTGTCAGTGCCAATTTTAAATCACAAAGATCTGAAGGGCACTGCCACTGCCCGTCATGCTGAGACAAGATGACAAGTCCCATGCGCCTGTAATTTCATTCTCTTCCATTTACGCGACACGTTTTGGTAAAGAATGTTGTCCACCTTTATCTGTTACCTTATTTTTGTAGTAAACTTTCATAAGTTCTATTTATTAGTATAAAAAATATATGTTAATATAATAAATAATACAAAAGTTTTAATATTTATTTTTAAATAGTTTTTTTGTATATACAATTATGCAAATCAGAGTTGATTTATTTCATCAACTCTTTAATTTCTATCCTAAGGTTGCCTGAAAAAAATTGCTACTTAGCAATAAGGCCACCTGTTGTACATTGGCTTACTCTATGGTACTTACATTACTGTCCTGTGTTGTCATTGTAATTTTAATGTGCAATAAAGAATACTTCATTCATTCATAATCACTCAACCAGCTTATAAAAAGAACTAGTAAATTTATAATAAAAACAAATAATATTTGTTAGAGTTGTATTTTTAAATTTCACACGTTACTTGATATCGAACAATATGTATAATAATAATAATAATAGCATAATATATGGGGCCGACCCTAGCTTGTCTATGAATTTAACAAAATGTACTGTTGCGTGACATACTAGAGAAAAGTTTTTATTTGCCGCCATTTCGCCAGTCGTAACATGCGGTTCCTGCGCACCTCATAGAGTTATTTAGTAATTGAATAACATAATAATTATATCCTTATTATTTTATTTATTATTAGTTCTTAAACTATACTCTCTAAAACTATTCTCTCTTCGTTACAAATTATTTCGACAAGATATTTAAATCGATATTTTTTCGTTCGTTTCACATCACTACATCTCTAGAAACTTCAAATCTCAAACATCACCGTACCCATACTATGTGAAATGGACTATAATGTACATCATATACTGTACGATACATACATAATCGATTGAAGAGTTGCGTGTTGTCGGCGCAGCTGGCGGGCGGGCGCGGGCGCAGCTTCAGCACCACGGTATCTCCCAGCGAACCAGCTCCGCCCCCGCCGCCGGCCCCAGCGCCGCAGCCGCCCGCGCGCGCTACCGCCGCCGTCAAACGCAAGAAGTCTGTGCCCGCGCGCTCCGAGAGGTATAAGAATCAACCTTAGTTACTAGGTGGACATTCGTTTAATCGAGCGTTTAATTGGACCAATTTGCAATATTCGGCCTTCATTATTCTTTAACTGAGCGTCGAATAAGTAAAGTACTTTTCATCTAAGATAGTAAAACTTTTTTCAGCTCGCGCCCCAGGTATGATATAACAAATCAATATAGTAAATCATTTCCCATAAATACAACTGACAAAGATAGTCTTTTTTAAAATTAATTGAAAGCCTCTCGCAATTTCAAACATGCTTTTAAAATAAATCAACCACTTTGCAGAGACTCCTACAGCGGCACAGCCGAAGAGTTCTTCATCGATATGATGATCCAAAGACACGCGCGCCATCTATTGTCAACAGCGCGACTACATTCACTGGGCAAAATGGCGTGCGCATTAGATTTACACCTCGTAGCTTGGTTAGCAGGAGAAAGAGAGCGAGCGGCAAGAATTGACAGTGCAGTGATGTGTGTGAAGAGGTTACACGAAGATTTCCAATGGCCTTATCCTGTTGTGAAAGTGTCCGAGCCGTGTATGCAAAGAAAGGGCAGCACTGTTACTAGTAAGTACCGAAGTAAGTTGTAGAGTTTTCCTAGCGGAGAGGTAGTTCCTTATTCCTTGGTGAAATGAGTAAAACTCGAAGGCCAGGATTGGAATGCGTTTTAATTCAAAGTTAACCTAACTATATACAAAAATTAAACGCCTGAACTAGTGGTAGTTACGTGGAGTCGACGCGTTGAAGCGAGACATCACGATGCGCGACAGAGAGGTACCGAGCTTATATGTATTTGTGGCGCGCAGTAAGCGACACGCCGTGTGTAGCGATCGCCTCGATTGATGCTGCCACTCTCACATCCAAACTCTCACACCCTATTACTGCCTGAGTGTAACATGAGATTGAACTCAATAGCACTTATTATAGAGACTATTTTTTTATAGAGAATAAACTAATCTACTCTATTGGCCTACCGCAAAAAGTTCGTGATTCGAAAAAGATCCTGTAATGTTTTTTAAAGGCTCCTACACACCATCAGCGGAATCGGACAGCTTGTGTGGGGACAGTGGGTACATGAGTCTGCCTCTACGTGCTGCACTACCAATGACTGCTGGTGCTCCAATGTCGCCAAGACCTGTTAGGTGAGATGCTCTTATTTGAGTTAACACAAGCTATGCTATACTATGTCCTATAGAAAGACAAGCTCGTGTGTGAATGAGCCCGAATCAAATACTGTCGTAAGTCAAAATTGTGAAAATGAGCAAACACTATTTGAAAGTAAAAAAAAATTGAAAGATATCAATAATAGTTATTTGTTTATGCATGGCTGCAAAGTTGTTGTTGAACGTGAGTGCTTGTTTTGAAACCTGAGCAAGCGAAGAGTTCTCAGAAAAATAGAATCCTGAGCGCAGCGAGGGTTTCAAGCCACGAGACGCAAAACAACTTTGCTGCCGAGCGAAACACATAACTTTTCAACTCACCGTTACGAGAAAAGTGGTAGATGAAAGAAAAACAGTTGAACTATAACAAATCAGTTTTAAGGAACAAAATTAATTATCGTTATCAATTTAATGTCAACAACCATAACAATAAAATATATCAACAGATTTATATTCTTAGAGGATGAAAAAATAGTCTAAGTTTATATTACATAAATAATGTACGACAAACGTGTCATTATGTTTTTTTCTTTATCGAAGGAAACAGTTCACATCACAATCCAACGTCAAGTTCGAATTTCAAAAACCTTTTCCAAGCGTAGAAAAAACGCTTTTGCCCGCAGATTTCTAATGAGAAAGAAAGCCTTTCCGAGCCAGTGAGGTGAAAATATATATTCTCGTTTATAAATGGTTAAATAAGCATTATGTGTAAATAAAAATAATCACATTACTCGCTTTAAGATCCGTACAGTATTTTTTTATATTTTAAATCGTGTTTTCTCAATTCCACAAATTTTGACTTACAACAATATTTGGTTTCGAATGGAATTAAAGCCGGCTTTGTGACAAGGAGGGAAAGCACTGTAAATATTGTAAATGGGATGTTTTGCTTCGTGCGGATATTATTTAGTTTTTATGTGTTTATAGCAACATATTTTTTGTTATGGTTATGTTATACTATTATGTTTATGAAATGAACAAGTCGGGCGCCTGGCCATAATCGAACAGCCTACCTATAAGACTTGCAGTGATTTAAATAGCAAAGATATGAGGGGTACTACCACTGTACCTGTTACTCTGCGACACAAAGTTAATAAATCCCATGTGCCTGAAGTTTCACCAGCACAGTTACTACACAGGTGCCATTTTAAGAGATGTATGCCGTAGCCTATCGCACTACTCCGTCGCGGGCTGAGAACTTGTCACGTCTTCGAAGTATATGTAGCAGTAGAGCTCCTTGTGAATGTTTCTGTCGCCGAGCAGCAATGTGAGCGTTATTGCGTTCCGGTTTGGAAGGATAAGTGTACTAGTGCAATTACAGGCACATGGGACTAGTCAACTTATGTCTCAGGGTGACAGGCGCAGTGACAGTGTCCCTCAAATCTTTGCGATATAAAACTCTACATGGCACTGCGACTAGTATGGACACGCGTGTCGCTTACCAGCAGGCGCACGACTTATTCGTCCCGTCACTTGTAATCATAAAAAAAGTTGTAATTAATGAAGTAAACTGTACGTGATGACAATTATGGAGCAGGCCCAACAATGAGTAACTCAGGCCCATCTACCGCTGCTCAAGTGGAATATTGTTTGTTGAACAGCTCACTGGGCGAAAGCAGCGTGGCCGAGGGCGGTGCCGTGGCGTGGGACGGCGGGGGCGCGGGGGAGGAACGCCGCTACGCCGCGCTTATGGAACGGCTCCACCACCACCAGGCCGAGAGGGGCTCGCACACTGCGCATGTGCAGCTGCGGTACGTTCGCTGCTAACTATGAGCTTTCAGTACCGTGTCAAACTGTTCTGTACAGTTCGGGGAGTGTCTGGCACGGATTGCTTGAAGGCACTGGTTCGAATCCAGAATCGAAGGAATAATAATAATAATAATAATAATCATTTATTTCAATTCAAGTTTAGATTTACAGTATTAGTGACTGGAATCTCCTTTTAAGCATAGCAATGCCTGTGTTAGGAGACTCCGCTCTTCTATATCCATATCTGTTTACTACATCTAATTTACAAATTTCTAAATTGTATAGTACAGGTAATTAGAGCATTTATATTAGTTTTATTATTTTGAAACAGTGGTTGGGTTACATATTTATACAGAGTAGGTTGATGTCTTTAAAGTAAATATATATTACATAAATACGAAACATATACAGACATATAAATATATACACATTGAGTCAAATTTAATATACAGTATTTCTTCCGTGTTATATATACAAATAAATGCGGCGAATATTCAATTAGTATAAATTTTACTGTGATTAGAATTGTATTATTTGTAATTGTAAGGTGTAGATTAAAGAAAGAGTTTGTGGTTGTTGTACCTATTAGACTTTACGTTATTGCAAAAATATCTCAACATTCTCATAACTAAGGGTTTTCAACCATTTCACTAGCAAGCATTTGCACTCATAAATTGTTTTTTTATAAATCTGTAGTTCTGTGTTTACTTTATTATATAGATAGGCCGAGCATCTAGTGTATTGCTTACTAGCAAATACGGTTTTACAGTTGGGAACCAAAGCTACCTTATCTTTCCTCCTTTTATTGTCCACATTTGCGTCAAATGGTACAATCTTATGTTTTTTCATAATGATTAACAGCACGTACAATTTTCTAACCGAGAGGAGACTGCTCAAGTGATAAAGGTCTTCAGTAGAATGTCTAATCGTTTTAAAGTACATAACTTTAATTAGTGACCGTTGTGCTCGTTCCAACTCTAGGAATTTAGTCTTTGACGCCGCACCCCAAATGGGGATACAGTACACCAGAATTGATTGCACCAAGGCGACATAAATCACGTTTAAAAAATTACTCGTGGAAAAATTATTTCTAGACTCTTTCCTAGGAGCAATGTATCTCAGAGTTCTAAACACCCAAGTTAACTTCCTGACTCTGTCAGTAACCAGTTCAAGGTGGGAATGCCATGATAATCTCTGATCTACCACAATACCCAAATATTTCGTACTTTTCACTTTGTCTAGCTTTGGACAGTCACAGATTGTATTGTTAATATCCCCGCATAAATGAATTTTAATGTTGAAGTCTTTACCAGGTTGAGTACGTTCATTCATAGTATAACATATATAGTTTGTTTTATTGGTATTTAATGTCAGAAGATTGTTTATTAGCCATTTGTTTATTTGGACCATACCTTGCTCAACGCTTAATTTGACTGCATCCCAGGAATATCCGGAGAAGACTACAGCTGTGTCGTCTGCATATGAAAAAATCTTTGCATTGTCTAACTCCAAAAAGGAATACTTTCTTAGTGTTCGATCTGTGTATTAATAATTATAAAAATGTACTAACTTAAAAATTAAAACACTATTATCAAAAACAGCATTTGGAGAAATAGCTAAAAAAATGTTTATTCGCCTTTTTGTAGTTTTTGAGGTTAATTACGTATTACATTAGACTTTAACGAATTCTATCCAACTGTTATAATATTACTTTACAAAATAATCGATTTCTATTGAAACACGAATAAATTGCATTCTCTTGATAAAGAGCCGCAAGAAGATTATAAGTAATTCTACTGTAAATTATCCTTTACAACAGAATTACGTATAATTTTCTATTTCTCTTCCTGCGTACACTGTGCTCGACGGGTTACACATAAAATATTAGTAACGTAAGGCACAACTAAACAATTTTTTTTGTGATTTTTAATGTAAGGGACATGCTATAATTTAAACCACTGGGCATTCCTAAATTTTAATAATACCAATCGAAAGAGCGGGAACTACCGAATCCAATGATATATGTAACTCATTTTCGACAAAATGTCCCTTACGTTAATTGATATTTCTGGTGTCGATATTTCATATTAAATAGGAATTAATTTATATCCACGACCATTTATACAATATAAACTACTTCCAAGCTATTGGCCAGCCCTATCTACATATTAGACGGAATGTTGACCGTTTCCAGAATTACGATCTGTAACATGGAGATTAGCAGTACTCTTGAGTTGTTGCTCCATGCTATAACTAAGGACATTTATGTCCAATAATAAATAGATAAAAGCAATTTTAAACACACACATACACAAAAGAAACTCGTGCATACAATCACGCCTGCTTCTCACTAGGCTAGGTAGAAACTGTGGACCTCTCTGCGCTCCTTATATTTACACTTTTCACATTAAAGATCTTGTGAAGTTTCTGATTCCATGTACTGGAGATGAAATAAGACATTGTATCCTCTTTTAACTGACTTTAAAAAAGGAGGAGATTCTCAATTCGACGGTTTTTATGTGCATATTACGCGATTACTCCGATATTTATGAACCGATTTTGGTGAATTTTTTTTGTTGGAAAGGATCACCTCATTAGTGATCCCATTCAAATATGAAGAAAACCCATTATTACACCATTAAAGGTGGCCAATCAAACCAATCAAGTGAGATGGGCAGGTGCGCTCTCGGACATTTACAAATTGGAGTGTGGGGTGAGACAGGGAGGACTTAGCTCGCCTACGTTATTCAATTTGTACATGGACGAGCTGATCGTGGGACTCAGCAGAACGGGTATTGGATGTTCAATCGGTGCCACTACAGTCAATGACTGTAACATAAGTTACGCGGATGATATAATGCTGCTGTGCTCTTCGATCAGTGCGTTCGTTAGGCTGTTAAAAATTTGTGAGGATTACGCGGTGACACATGGCTTAAGTTACAATACTAATAAAAGTGAGATGTTAGTATTTAAGGCTGGTAACAAAACCCTCATATCAACCCCAACAGTGCATCTGTGTGGAGCTCCTCTCATACGAGTGACACGATTTAAGTACCTTGATCACTGGGTCACCGAGAACCTCTGTGATGATGTAGACATAGGGAGAGAGCGCAGGGCATTGACCGTACGTTGTAGTATGTTATCCCGCAGCTTTGCACGCTACACTAAAAAGGCGGCCAATGCTCTGCGTGTTCAATATAACAATGTATTTAGGATGTTGTTGGAACTGCCATGCTTCTGATCAGGCATGTTCGCGGAGGCGCATATTGGCAGCTTTTGTGCGATAATACGCAAGAGAACTGCCTTCCTGATGCGTCGCGTGCGTGACAGTTCCAACAGCCTCGTACGGTTGATTTGGGCGTACCCTGTTTGCGACACGTGGAAGCACTGGAACCGAGTTTATATGGGTTCCAGAGGTCCGATTTATAATATAATGTAAATGTTTCAATTTAATTTAATTTATAATTTGATATGATTGATAATTTGATTTAATTTATTTCATTGATTTTCGTGGATGTGATTCAATTGTATATTATAATAATTTTCATTTAGGTACATTTGTAACTAACATCTATGGACATGGTCTGAAATAAACAATTTGAATTGAATTGAATTCAAATTAGAGTATTAATTCGGTTTATTCCGCCAACCAATTTCAATAAAATTTGGCAAATAGATGTAATTCCACCAAAATTTGAGATCGGTTTTTTTTTAAGTTAATATATGACGTGTTATCAAAAGACGGTCGGTGTACGTCTCTTCGACAGCTACTTCCTACAACTGATGAACGAGGCGAGCTGCGTGGAGTGGGCGCTGGTGCTGGCCGTGGTGCTGCGCGACGCGCTGGCGGTGCTGCGCACGACCAACGCGGCGCGCGCGCAAGACGTCAGCCTGCCGGCCGTCAAGCGCCTCAGGGCCGCGCTGCAGGACATCTGCGCTTGGACCGACGCCGAATGGTGAGATGTACTAACGTCATCGACCAATATCACCGGCAACGTCTCTGGTTACATTTGCGGGGGAACCAATTAGGAATTTTTTTTTAGCTTCATGATCTGCGTACACTTTGGGCTTTTCCTTATTCTGCTATTCATAATTTTTTCTTGTATATTTTTTTTTTAAATAAATGGTGGATAGGACGTTCCTGTCCAAAATTGTTAGTAACACCATCGGTCTCACTGACGTGTAAAGTATTTACTCGCTGTAGACTTGGCCGTAAATAATCTGAGCAGGACTGCATTATTGCGATCTCTCTCCCACTTGCTTAGTTTTAAGCGTACGCGACGCGTGCGCAAGCCCATTATCGATAAAAAACAAAGGAGTCATTAAGGGCGCGCAGCTGTTGTGGTGCTCTATGAGTAATTTATTATAGCTATTGTTTAATCGCAACATTTTAATTTTGTATAAAATGTGGTGACTGCTTTACTTAGTTACCACAAAAATGACAGATTTTTGGCTCGGGTTCACACTAAACTGGGCAGTATTTTAACAAACATGTATTTCCTTCAACAGCCTCGGCTACAGACCATTTATGTTGGCCATAAGCAACCAGATACCCTTCTTGACATCGATCATCAACACGCGCGAACGACGAATGTCCATGGTCAACCCCAGAGTAAGAACATCGAGCACAAGTTCATTGAACCTTGACTCCAAACCGACGACTCCTACGGAGAAGTTCCCCCCACCGCAAAAGGTTCAAGAAGTCACCAAACAAGTAAGAAAGGACTCACCAAAAACAGTTCAGGAAACTGTAAGTACTGCTGTTGTTAGTCCAACTAGGGCACCACCTCCGGTTAGAGACGACGTGTCTTCTGGTTGTATCTTAATGTAATTTCAATAAGGTCCTTTTTAGCACAGTTCGTAGGACTTAGGCTATCGTATGACATATGACAGGTCATGGATAATTTGTTTAATGTATTATAAAGTTAATTTTAACCCATGGTGCCTAAAAAGGTAAATGATCATTTTTCTTTAGTTTTATGGTGACATGAGTATCTTAATAGCTACATTCAATGAGGGCTCTTTTTAATTGGTTATTGCTTTGGTTAGCTGAATCGACCAAACAACTTTTAAGATTAAATTCGGTACACTTGGTATCTCCATCTTTTCTCTAATGCTTGCTGCAAGGAAACTTCTTTAACTGGTTTGAACTTACTTCGGTGGATACGAAATAAAACTATTTTCGGATCTAAATCGCGTATATTTCGCACATGGATCCAAATACTGTCGTAACTCAAAATTTGAAGATAAAAAAAATACTGAATGAATCTTATTGGGAATAATATGATTATTTTTATTAATACATGATATTTAAATTTTAATTCAATTGATATTCATTTATTTTTATGTGAAATTACTCCACTACTTTGTTATAATTATTAATACAAAGATCGAACGCTCAGAAAAAATTCTTTCGATCCGGCCGAATTCGAACCAACGTCATTTAGCATACCGTGCCAGACGCTATACCCACTAAGCCATGGAAAGAACCAGCGGACCTCACGAATTTTTCTATGTGCTTGCGTCGTATCGTTGTATTTGGTTTTTTCAACTACTTTAGTCGTAGCGCCATCTATGACAAATCTATGATATTTCGGCACCCAGATACATACCTTTACAGCTACCAGCTCCGGCTAGAGATGTCGCTATTCATTGTATTTAAATTTTTATTGAATTGATATTCAATAACTGTTACTAGGAAGAGAAAATAGATAAATTCGTAAGGTCCGCTGGTTCGTTCCGATGCTAGAAGACGTCGGTTCAAATCCGGCCGGACGAATATAACGACGAGAATATAATAGTTATTGGTTTCATTCAGTAATTTTATGAACTTTCACATCGCGTCAATGGGGTCTACTCTAGCTTTCCGTCCGACATCCGGCCGAAACAATTTTTGTCAAATAAGTAATACTCGACCAAATTAAATCAAGTATGAAGCTTCATTCGTATTATGCGTCCTTCTAATTTGGTCGAGTATTATTTATTTGACAGTGATTGTTTCGGATGGAGAAAGAGAGTGAGAGAGAGAGGGTCAGGTCCCGTGATCACGGCTGACATAAATTTACAATGGAAAAAATAGTTTCATTTTGTATATGTAATCGCAAAAACCTAAGAACTCGATAATTACTGTTTATTTTATGAGAATATCAAGAAAAAAACATTTGTATTATACTAATTTAAAACCCGTATTGGGTAATTTTCAAGTTAGTTCCCCAAATCAAGGTCAAGTTAGTTCTCTACCTAATTTTGGTGGCAATTTTCATTATTTCAGTATTCGAGTATATTATCTTGAATTATTAAACAACATTTCAGGTTACTACACTCGAATATTAAATAATACTTCATGATATTATTTCTAGTATATTATTATATTTATCTGTGATAATATTCAAGAATATTTGAATAGTGAAAATTGCCACCGAAATTAGGTTAAGAAAAGTAGCCTGAGAATCACCCTACAAGCCCCTAAAAGCGTTTGTGCACTACATCCCATTCGTGTCAGTTCCGAATCAGAAATGACGGTCTGATATGTTACATGGATCATTTTATCTCTAGATGTATAAGCGATATTCGTGTTTTGGGATTCAAATCGGTCTTAGTGCACAAGCTACGTCCGAAGTGGGTCTGATTTTTCTAGATTTCTATAGACTCGAATTCGGGACGAATACGAATTGGAGTGCGTAAATGCTCTAACATCGATATTAAATGCGTATCAGCTAAGATGTAATTGAAGGTCTCCTGCATTAATAGACTATTCATCTGCATTCAAGTGATATTTATTAATAAAGACAGTTGACCTTGCCCTTTCGTGGACAGTAACGCCGTTTATAGGGTACGAGATACATCGTTTCGCTATATGGATATCAAAAAACTAACTATGGGCCTTACAGTGCGATTTCCAAGTGCTTTCTGTGTAGTTGCCGCCTACTGCTATTCCATAGAGAAGTATCAATTTCGTACTGACAAAATTTAAGTACTGTCCATGAAAGGGTTAAGTAATATCTTAATATCTCTATTAAGGTCTAAAAAATCAATATGTTGTCTCTATCACACCCGTTCAGATTTATCACTCTTGACACTTGATTTTAAATGAACAAGAACCCTTAGGCTTAATTTACATTGTTGCGGAACGGAATGGAATTGAATTTTTGTAACGAAATTGTACATAACGTGATGAGCTTTATGTGTCAATTGTATAACGTACAAACTAGGTACGACACGGTAGCGCACAACCTACTCTTTGAGTCATATCTCAAATGACATAAAGTTCTATTTATGCCTACATAAAGTAGCTTTCATTCCGTACCGCAACAATGTAAATTGAGCTATAAGCCACGTTTACACTGTCCAAGAATTTTAAGGTGATAAATTGCGGTATATACGTACTTGCTACTGTTTTCACTGTGCAATTATAGTGCAACTAGCATATAAGTTACTTATATGTGATTTAAACGCCCCTAGTTTTAACTTGAAAACAAAATAATGAAATCCTAATTAATATTTGAAATAACTGTTCAAATACGGAACAAGTAACCGACAAGTCAACACTGATTATTTATTGACATTGACTAGGTTTTTCGTTAAGTATTCTATATGAAATTATAGTGCAAATAATAACTATGCATATGTAGTATATTATTATTTTGTATTTACGCTTGTCACTTAATTAATCTAGGCCGCTTATGAAATTAAAGCTTTAGTAAAGGTAAAAATATAAACATGTTTTTTACATGTACAGTAAGAACGGAACACCGAAAGATATGTTTTAACTATTTCATATTCGTACCCTTGGTATAACAAAACCACATATGACCATACTCCAAAAGTGGATTGTCATAAAAATAAATAAAATAAAAAGATATTTACTTCATTACATTTTGCCTTAAAATAATACCGACGAAGTATGTCATTATTTATGATAAAAAGATCAAACAACATAAATGAAAATTCTTTTGATCTGGACCCGAGTCCATGCAAATACCGATATTTGCATGAAACTAGTGGAATTACATTACTCAAAAAAAAAATTATAAATATCACGGTAGAACGTCATTATATTCAATGCAAAAAAAATGTTT
This sequence comes from Hyposmocoma kahamanoa, assembly GCF_003589595.1. Classification (NCBI taxonomy): domain Eukaryota; kingdom Metazoa; phylum Arthropoda; class Insecta; order Lepidoptera; family Cosmopterigidae; genus Hyposmocoma; species Hyposmocoma kahamanoa. The sequence continues at coordinate 17,405,052 of NW_020653852.1, read as the reverse complement.
ACGATAATCTGTATTTCGGCAACTAGTCTCATTTGTTAATAACTTACTCAATAGACAATTTTCATCAGTTTAAGCCCCGGTGCCCACTGACGGGACGGCACGGCAGGAGGGAATGTTTGGTGGCGAATAGTAATACACCTTAATACTATAGTATTATAGTTGAAATTTCCATTATAATGGCCTAAGTTACAAAAACAAATATGCGGTAAGCTTAAGGATACCGAACCGGAAGTCTCCGGAATGACTCGGCAAGATCTCTTCTTCTTCTTCTTCTTCAGCAAGATTACCATTTTTAATTATACTGGTATTAAAACCAGCTTGCAGCGTTACGACTGATTAGAACAGAGACAGGGCGCGAGCACAATGTCGCGATGGTAAGCTTCGGTATGCCTAAGGACACCGCAGTGTGCGTTTGCATGTAGGAATGGCGAAGGATCCCTTGCCATGCCGTTCGCCAATGGGTGCCGTGCCTTAAAATTGCACTGACGACAAACAGATATATAGGTATATATACATACATATACACGGTGCTAGCAAAAATAATTTAAAATAATGTTTTAATAAATTGTTATTAATCATTCTATCACCTTCTAGTCCTCATCACCATAGTATTATAGTTAATCCGATTTTAATATCAATAAACGTCTTAGATTAGTTAAATGGAATGTGGCGCAAGTTTCTTATAAACAAACTGATTTAAAAGTTCCTGTTAAAATATTCCAGATATACAGTTTCATTCATATCTATCAAGGAAAAGAAAATACAATTAAAACATTAATGTAGTGACACATTGTAAGTGTAACACAGTGTAAATTACTACGTTTTTAGGTTTAACAATCAGCTGATAGACCATCGAGTATATGGTTATATACTCGATGTGTTAGACAAGTAACTGTGTTTTGTTAACATTGAAAATCATCACTAGAGATGTTTTATTTCCGACAGGCTGATGTATCCGATTTTATATAGTTTTATTGAGTATACAAGGTGACTCCTATACACTTTCTAGATTTTTAAACAGTAAATTCCACCTACCAAAATCATCATTAACCCATGTATACGTTCCACTGTTGGGCGCGGGTCTCCCTCGCCTGAGAGGAAACCCGTGCCTGTACCCACGAATATAATAAATTTATATTTAACTCTATGCCGCCAGGGCTGCTCAAATACGTGTTATCTTTTTAATTAAAATATACATTACAGAATACTTTCAGGAGGTGTATTGAAAATATAAAATACGGTATAACGACCTCATTCATATCAAAAACAAATTACAATAATTACCACTCACCGGACAACACGAATGTATTTGAAATATCAATTACGAAATACGTTTTAGATAGTAATTAAATTAGGTAGTAATCAAAATATCAAAACCGTATTTCAATTACAAGTAGTTGAAACTTGTACTATCCAGCCCTGTATGCCGCTTACTATAAGATGGTCCAAAGTCAGAAATGTGAAGTTTGATATTTTCTTGACTGTATCCTATATGTATATTTTAGGGTCACTCTGTATATTCTTAAGTATGATTACTAACATTAACCTTACAACATGACAACGGTTATGGCTTAATATATTTAACATCATTCACCAAATAAGGAAAAACATTTGGACTGTAACTGGATTTGGATTGTACATACATTTTGTTTTTCATAATATGAAATGTAATTCAGCACAGATTGGTCTAGAATTATTGTTATCTCTTTCACCTATAGTTCAGTTAGTTTAATTTGCGCCACATATAACATAGTGATGTAACTTAGTATATTAATTTAGTACTTACTAGAAAATTTAGAAATTTAGTGAAACAATTTATTTTCTAAACATACGGGCATCAGAATTAGAGTTCATAAATGAAATAAGTCTTCCTCTACGATATTATAGAAAATAGTTTATTCTTAGCAAAATTAGAAGTGAACTTTTGACACTTCTTTTGAGAACCTAGGCTGAGTCATGAAAAAAATGCATTATGCCCTCTCTTGAAGAACTGTCATAACTAAATTTTCAAGGCAATATATTTTCGGTTTAGTCCTTCATGTATTGGCTCTAGCTCGTGTGGACCTCGTTTAATCAATGACTTCATATATGTATAAAAAATGTACACATTCGATGTAGCTTCCACCAAAGGAGTAGAGCGCGTCCCCGCATCATAGATGCCTGGCATTGTAAAACCACGTTGGCATTATGTTCGTTCCTTCCTCGAACCTGCGATATGTGGAAGGATTTTCCTCCTGAAGTACTCCTTTGCGCTACGACATGGAGTTCTTCAAAAAGCGTGATAATAGGGCTCTCAAACGCTTGCAACGCATAGGCAGCTCATCTGATGTTGCAAATGTCCATGGGTGACAATGAGCACCTATGAAGTGGCGCGTTGGCTTCCTACTTTACTTTTTTTTTAAATGTTAAGTCGAGCAAGTTCGCTTTTGAAAGCTGCCAGATCTTAAATCTTGCGTTAGTGAGGAGGCGGTTTGTCATATTGTCAGGCTATTGATACGGTAAACCATAAAGCGCAGGTCACGCCGCGAGCTGAGTTAAGCTTAGTTAGTAGTAAGTACGCAACCAACTGTAAGAGCAAACTTAGAAAATGTTGGCAACAAATTCTGAATTTGTCTCGTGATTTACTATGGAAAAGCCTTTCTCGTAAAACTCATTTTACTTTACCGTGGAAGGGAATGTAATCGAAACTTTAGTATAATGTGGTGGTTATGTCAACGGTGTAACGTACAAACTAGATACGAACCAAATAACAGGTCGCGTGTCATTAGGAGAATTTCCGCGCAGTGTCGGCAGCTACCGTATCGTAAATAGTACCTCATTATGCTATGTACAGTTTGAATACTAAAATACGCTTTTATTCCTTACCGCGGCTATATAAATTGTGATGACTATTTATTTCAGTCAGATAGGCTCTGTGGTATTTTCGAGCAGCCTATATTCATTCTTATGAAACAATATTCGAACTTCATCACAGTTTTACTGACTATAGATCTAAGGCTTGTACAAAGGCGGAGTAAAAGTTAGGAAACCGCCTTATTGTATATCTGGCCACTACCTCAAATGAATTGTCTTATGAATGTCTTATCTTTGTCCGATTAGTTACGGCGGTTCTGTTAAATTGTTAATTAAAATTTACATTTCGTATGAATATTCTAGTATAATATTAGACGCATTTCAACTTTGTAAACGTTTCGTAATATTTTTACCAAAATTAATATTTAAAAAAAAATTGTGTATGAAAATTTAGAAAAAATACGTGAAGCAATTGAAGCAATAATAAACACGATTATCAATAACGATTAAAAAATATATTATGATATTTTAATTTATTCAAATATTTTAATTAATTTGTAATTTGCTCAGAGCGATTACTATGAAATGTTTATGTTGCTCAATAAATAATCTCATTTGCAACTCGATAAATTATTTTGTATTTTAAATTTTGTAAATAAAATTTCAAAAAATCACCACACTTTGAATTAAAAAAATATTTCTCGCCATAAAGGTGCCAGGTTCAATGAACTACATACCTTCATGTAAAAACAATAAAATACAGAGTGTTACAAAAACAGATGCATTTCGAGACTTATGTACAGCGTATCTATTTAGATACGTTTTGTAAAGGGTAACGAAAAGGCTGCTAAGCCAAACTTTGCCATATTGCAGATTAAAAACAAGTTTTTGAACAGCACCAACATTATCGAAGTAATTTTTTTGAGATCACGAACGTGAGATGTGTGTCCTCTCTTCTCTAAATAACTTCGTAAACATACTGAGGTAATGAAATAAATAAATAAAAAACATTCAAGATAAAATTTTAGGACTTTTTGGATGTCAAACCCAATCAGTTTTTTTTTTCAATGCTAAAAAGACAATACCACAACTAAAATTAGTATGTAATGTTCAAAGAGGACTTTAACTTAGAAACTTTTATGTTGTAAAGAAAATATTTTCAACTTCATGGAACATTCTGAAGTTATGTTTTGCAACTGCAGGTATTTTCAAAATTCCTGTACGGAAACGGAAGTTCCTGAGAGGTAAAACTGTTATCGTAAATCAGAAATCTAAAAGTAACGCAGAAAAGTCGACACTTTGTCCATTACAATTTGCCTTTCGGAACAATCATTTGTTTGGGTAGGCAAAGATGTACCATACAGCCTTTTTATATATGAGTACTTTTCCTTGTTTTGATCGAAAAGACGGCAAACGCCTGTTCTTAGCTATATTATTGTTACAGTATTTCTCATATGAAATGGAGGGTAGTTGATAATATAATTGTATAAGATAGTGTGTGGCGTTCCTGGCATTGTCATTTATACACTCATTGCTAAGATTATTTCAAACTTTTCATTAATTTGGGCATAAAGTTTACACGACGTTTTTAACAGTCGTAGGTACAAATTTAAATTCTACCTTTGGTAAATATTTTCGTCACCGAATTTTCTACCCAAAGATTGCCTGAGAGAAATTGCTACTAAGCAGTAATATTGTACATTATTGTTATAGTTTTCTGAGCTGGCATTGTAATTTTTAATGGGCAACAAAGATTTTTTTCAACAAAGATTCATTAACATTCGTGGATTATGAACAATTTTGTAACACTCTGTACTCTGTGATTGGAATTAGTACAAAATACTTATCGTAATCATAAAATAAATAAGTTAACAAAACATATATTTTCGCACTTCTACATCTGTTTTTTTTGCAATGTAAAATTAAATGATAGTAATTTATAATTATGTTCCCTTTTAATAATGCTTGGTCATAGAGAGTCGCTAATGTAAAAAAATCTCTTTGACCAAGCATAAAAATGTTTACTAAAAAGAACATTCCCAAGACGATTGGTGAAAAAAAATGTAATAATATTCGAACATTCCTCAATAAAGGTTGATAAAAAATAAAGACGTCAATTAATATCGTTAATGCTAATTTTGATAGACGATTTTCTTAAATTGTTTTTATTTATGTGTTAGACCAGTCAGTATTGGGTTATGGCGGTACTTATTTATTTACTGTTATTTGGATAATTTGTCCCTTTTAACATGGATGGAAGTAACTTACAATTTTGATGAAAAACACTTATTTAAATAGCTCAATACACAATAATATTATTTATTTATTGAGCCATAAGCTGAAAACGTAACAAATAATTAAGAAACTCAAAGCGTTATATACAGTCAAGAGCACGTCAAGCTTGACACTTTGTACTTCGGACCGTTCTTGTCGTAAGTGGCATGGAGTTGAGTTTAAATCTTAAGTGTCAAGCATGACGTGCTCTTGACTTTGTACTTAAATTAAAAGTTAATTTGTGTAAAAAATTAATAATTGTTTTTTGTCAGTATTGTACGTAACGTCCATTACTGTTGTAAGGTAGGAATTGTGTTAACAGAGTGTAAACATGGTCCGAGCATTTTTCATCTGGTAACTTATGATAACAACAAATAACAATTTTAAATTCTTGGAAAAAACCTTGATTCTTCATGCGAAATGTTGTACAATCCTTTGGACATGTTAAAGAGAAAAGTAACATGAACAAAAGTAAAATGTATTAAAGTTGTTTGTTGTCGTAGCTCATAGTTGCTAGTTGAAATATGGTCAAACATTTTAGTTTCACCCTTTATACTTATCTCATAATTAATAGACCACTAAAATTTTTTTTTTGTTAAATTCTGACTGAAAAATATTCCTATTATTCTATGAACTCATGACTAAATTAATAATTTTCAGCAATTTATGTTTTTTTACTGTTTATAATAAATGTATATGTATATAATTATGTTGTCAATTTGGCGTTATTACGTTATTAGACTAATAAGTAAATAAATCAAATTTTGTATTGAAGTATGTGTTTTGTGTAATCTTTTCCACATTGCGAAGCGTAAATTCCCAATGACTCCCTGTACCTATACTATACACTTAAATAATAAATAATGATAATGTATATATATAAATGCCTTCAAATCATCACACCAATTACCCAAACTAAGGATTCCCTCGTATACATCACTTCACTTTTTATTTTTATGGCTCCATCATTATGAGAAATGATGATTTTGCCAATGTCACGGCTGAAAGAAAAAAAACGAAACAAAAAAAAAATTCGCTAAGTTCTTATAAGACATTAACCGGTGTTGGTAAGTTGGACCACGGGAGTACTCAGTTGAGAATGTAAAACAAAAGACAACATTTATAAATATATGTTATTTAAGTGGATAAATTTACAAAGAGTAACAATATGGGGGGAGAACACTAAAGTTAAGAGGTTATTTATGTTAATGGGGCGGGGGAATTTCGGAGAAAGTAAGTTATAAAGTGGAACAGCAATATTAGGACAATTGAAAAAAATGTGTTCCAAGGTACCGTCTTCTAGGCCGCACTCGCACAAAGAGTGATCTCGGACTCTGATTTTACGCAAAAATACAGGGGTGCAAACATGGCCTAAGCGCAAACGAATAATAGTGGAAGTGATGTTTTTAGGCAAATCGCGACGTTTGAAAAACCAGGGTTTAGTGGGTAGATTTGGTTGGAGGTTACCATAGTGTCTACCAACAGTTTGTCGTGATTCCTGCCAAAGGACCGACCAGGAGGCTAGCATTTGGGGTTTGGTCATGACGAGCAGATCTCTGGGAAAGCACTTACAGTATTTGCATACGCCAATTCTTGTCGCATCCTTTGCAAAGGCGTTTACTGCTTCGTTGCCACTAATCCCACTGTGACCGGGAATCCAGGCCAGAGTTACCTCAATTCCCGCACAATGACATCGGTACAGAGTTTCCTTAATTTGGAGGGTGATAGAGCAGTTGTCTTTGGAATGAAACGGTAGCTTAATAATGTCTTCGAGGCAACTTAGTGAGTCTGAGAAAACCAAACATTTATTAATTTTATGGGACTCAATATATAAAATGGCTTCGAGTATTGCAATAGCTTCTCCCGAAAAGACCGAATTCAGATAGGGGGATTTAAAACTGAGTACGACATTGAGCTTGGGGAACCAAACCGTGGCTCCCAAGTCGCCATGTTCGTGTAATTTTGAAACGTCGGTAAAAACAGTAGTCCAGTCGTGCCATTCTCTCTCAACTATATCGTCGAAGACTTGGTTTGCTCCAGGGGTGTCTTTCATGATGCCAAAACTAAGATGGACTGTTGGGCGAAACGTTAAACATTTAAAATCAGTTTCAAACAACAGGTTCATATAATTTTGGGAAATAGGGAAAGGGAGATTGGACATTTTGTTAAAACTGTTGATAAGGGGGGGAGGTTTCTTGTGTGACCAATAATTGGAGGAAGGGATAATCTCCGACAAGTAATGCAATACGGGAATCAAAGGGTGAGAAGAATATTGAAAGATCTTGAAGAGAATCTATTAGCAAGGAATTGTCTACGTAGATGTAGAGGGGGCTCCAGACGTTCGACTTGAAGAGCGTTTGTTGGTGAGGATTTCATGGCACCTGTGATTATTCTCAGGCATCTTGCCTGGATTCTGTCCATCTTAGCCAAGGCTATTTTGTTGCATGGTTCCAGAAGGAAGCCGCCATAATCAAAATGACTTCTGATGATTGCGTTGTACAGGAGCTTTTGGTTATACGGATGTGATCCCCAACGAACACCAGAAAGTGCACGTAGGACATTTATGCTTTTTGACAAATATAGTTGAGGTAATGGATGCCAGATAATTTTGAGTCCAAAATAATGCCTAAAAATTTTACTTTTTCCCTCAGTTCTATGTTTTCCCCATTAACATGTATTTCAGTTTCAGGAAGGCGACTAAGGAGTAAATGTCCCAGTCTGCCTGCCTAAGCCTGTATTTAAGTAAGGGAGGGGGGTCTGGTGTGAGGATAGGTGAGGAGTCTCCTACTGAAATTAATATAGGTAGGTGATCGCTTCCAAAGGAATTTATCAGAACAAGCCAGGAGGTAGAAGGGGCTAAACTAGGAGAGACTAAGGTTAAGTCAGGCGCGCTGGTATTTTGAAGGGGGGAAGTTCTGCGTGTAGGAGAGCCATACATAAATGTATACATACATAAACGTAGTGACTATGCATTGACGTAGTAAGTCAATGTGACTATGGCAATTTTTTTCACAGAAAATTGTGATTTTTTTGTGTACAATTCCGTTATACCTGAGCCTCAATAAAAAAATTATTTAATTATCTGTGGAAGCTTCAGAATTTCAAATCATGGTGTTGTTATCCAATACTTATCACAATTAGTATGAACAATATCGATGTTTCTGAATCGATTTAATTTGTTAATTAAAAAATTTTACATTTAATTATACAGTGAAATAAATAATGAATATCAAAAACCAAATCAATAGCGAAAGTCTATTGTACCTTATTTTTATGTGCACACATAAAAAAGCTCTTTATTTAGCCCACACAATGAAATAACAGTTTAAAATGCACCTAATTTTTGTGTATTACAATATTTTCCATAAAAACTAATAATTAGTTGTTTATAAGTAAAGATTGAAATAGCCAAGAACTCCAAATAAGATTTTGTTCTTCTGTTCAATTTTATACATTACTAAACTTATTTTATTGTGCCCAAAGTCATACACGTAATTTTTTTGCTGTTGTAACAATAAATTACTTGAAAAGCGCCTTAAAAACTAACCAACAAGTCAACCGTGATCATGGGACCTGTAAAGAGCCCGAAACGAACGATTGTTTGAAAAAATAAATAATCGCGTTTTAAATCCGGAAAAATAGTTTCATTTCCTAAGCACTTTAAATTTCATATTGAATTACGGGTTGAAAGTGTAATTTTAATAAAAAACGACCATTATCTTAGTTCTAAAAATAATAGCTATATTCTTCTTATTGTAGCTATAACATACACTATAATGCCATCGTAGTGAAAGGATTTGCCATTCGACGTAAGGCAGGAAAGGCATGTGACGTCTCGTGCGATCGCGATGAAGAAATAACTTATAGCGGTTACACATGGCGATGCAATCGCCTCTAGATGCCAAGCGTAGCGATGCATTCGCACGTTTTTATCGATGCAGTCGCGGGCTTGAATCGCTGCTAAAAGTCGCCGCCGCCGTGTGTAATAAACCAGGGTAATAAATAAGGTAATAAATCGATTTTAAAACATTAACGTTTTATATCGATAATATAATCGGCAAACTAAAGAGTTGCGTGCCTATCACTACAGTGCATTGGACGGGCAAACTGTCAAGACGTTTTTACTTTTGGGAGAATGTAGAAACAGTGATTTACACGTTTTATATCGTTGTTTTTCTGTGATTATTTACTTTGTTTATGAAGAATAGAGTGTTGGCCGTCTAACTGTCATACGATGGCAGCCACGGCGCAGAACGAGGTCTCGGTGATCGAGCTGAAGGCTGAGATCGAGAGACTCAGTCGGGAGCTTGACCAGGCCAGTAGCGAGAAGATACAGTCAGCACAGTTGGGACTGGTCCTTCTAGAAGAGAAGAGCGCCCTACAGCAAAGATGCGACGAGTTAGAAAGCCTGTACGAGAACACAAGACACGAACTGGAAATCACTCAGGAGGTTAGTGTCCTACATTCTGTAGTATAATTTTCACTTTTCATGCATTGACGGGTACACGAAACGTGCACAAACAGAGATATTTAAGTTAATTTTACCTCTTCCTATTCATCTTTTGCACTACTTTTAAAAATTAATATAAAAAAACTTTGTTTCATGATCTTAATAAATAATATAACCTACATGTTGCGTTTAGCGGGACTTTTTGAATATATTTCGCTGTTCGCGCTCTGAAATTCACGATATGTCTAACTGTACTCATTAAATGCATACTTTATGTTGAAATAGTTGGCAAACAACTTTTTTTCATAAATACTTTTGTTTAAAACTGGACTTCTTATATATTTTAAAACATTTTGAAATAAATGGGTAGGTTTTTATTTTCTCATTAAAGATTTATATAGGTACTACATACGGTATATATATAGGTGTACAATAAAAAATAAAGAAATATGGGATAGTGTAAAAATACATTATTAGCTTAATATGTTATATAAATTATTACATATCATTAGCTTTCTAGAATAGCTATCTCATCAAAAACGGCTATTTTGTCACAAAGATGGAATAAAAAATGCTTAAAGTATCTGGTGTGCAAAGCTGATGAATTGTACACTGATGCAAAGTAGTCGTGTGATTATGTTTAACCAATGGAAAGCGAGTCTTATTTACAATAAAATGTAGGAGACTGTGTAATGCACGTAATTTAAAAAAATAATTATTCATTTGAGGCCACTGTTGATATAATTACTTTGGTTAATTAATCATGAAAAATGATAAATTCCAATTTGGAAATGTAACCTCCATCTGACCTTGCAAGTACTTTGATTGATGCATACATTTGTTCATGTAGCACTCCCTATTTTTTTCTTTTTTATTTAGAAAACAATAGCTTTATAATAAATTACTCACATGTAAAGATAATTTAATAAATTTCATTAAGTTAAAACAACTATCACATACCTCACGAAAGCTGTACAGTCGACAGCACATCAAGCTATACTCTTTTATTAGAATATGGCCTCCAGATTAATGGAACAAGATCCCTCAATGTGAAGTTCGATATGCTGCCATCCGTAGGTATACATTTTTAGGCAATCATCATCAGATTTCTATGACTTGTACTTGGTGCATTCTGGAGACACTTAATCAGAATCACAAAATTTTCTTTTAAAAACGGTTATGGTTTTTAATGATATCTCAAAAAAATATTTTGTCACTCAGCCGCCTCTTAATTAGCGGATTATGATTCCCAAAGAAATCAAAACAAATCAACAGTAAAATACTTATACATACTTTTGAATTTAAACTGTAATAATGCAGACACTCATTGCCCCGCACTAGGGAAACCCTGTATCGCGGATGCCAGGAACACACACATCCACAAATTACACCCAAACTCATGAGTGAAATAAATGTAGTCCATTAAAATATTTCTCCCACCACAAGAATTGAACCTGGGACCTCTTGTATGGCAGTCCAGCATGGTAACCATTCGGCCACGGAGGAAGTTGATATATCATAGATATTATATACTATCATTGATGATTAATGTGATAATTACTAGACGTGGAAGTTTGTATTTAGGTGCATTTGGAAATCTGAAGATTGCCTAGAGATATAGAGAAAAAGTTGTATGGTACAACTTTTTTTCTATATCTCTTGGCAATATATGCCCTTCAAAAATTGTTCAATACCTTCACGGCCACTTGTGAAAACTCCTGCTCTAACTAGTAGGCATGTGCAGAAACTAATACTTACATTTTGTTCTCAGGCACTGATGAAACTGGATTCAACACAAAAAGTAACAACACGGAGTGGTATTGAACAGGAAAATGCATTGCTCAATGAATCAGCAGCTATGGAGAGCTCTCTCACTCTTCAAATCATCGAGCTGGAAGGAGAAACTAAACAGGTAGGAAGTATAAGAAATATGAGAACATCACTAATATCAGGTTTCTTACCATGGTATGACTTCTTTTTATTTTCCCGATATTTCGGAACGAGGAGGAAAAGAGCAAAATATACAAAATTATTTAGCACGTCTTAACAACACCCATAACAAAATGAAGTTCACTTGTGAAATTGAGAAAAGTCGCGCGCTTGCATTTTTGGATGTATTGGTCAAAGTCCGACAAGACGGTTCACTCGGTCATTCTGTGTACAGAAAACCAACTCACACAGACAAATATTTACATGCCACTTCACATCATCACCCAAAACACCTACATTGGGTCGTCAGGTCATTAACCAATAGAGCTTATGATCTTTGTGATGTACACTACCTACCACAGGAACAGGAGCCAAATACCCGTAATGGGTAAATGGACTTGTCCACTTACGTCTTAAGGT